>NW_004524618.1:1169554-1176066 GCF_000260255.1 Octodon degus
GGGAGATGGCTCAGTGGAATAAGTGCTTCTCCGGCAAGTGCAAGGGCCTGAGTTCAATCCCCGGTTCCACCAAAAAATAATAATAATGAAATAAATAAATAAAATAAAGTAAATAAAACTCACATGAGAAAGTCAAACTCAGAGACTTACATTTTTCCTCAGTCTTAGTGTCTCATGCCCTTCTGTTCACTGTTTTGTAGTTCAGTGCTGGGAACTGAATCCAGGAAGCCCTTTTAACAATGAGATTTTTGCTGAGTTGCCCAAGGTGGCCTCAAGCTTGCCATCTTCTTGAAGGTGTGCACCACCATGTCTGGCTGTTGTTCAGTATCTTATTTGTCATATGTCCAAATAAAGTCTTTTCTGAAGTGTCATCTTATTTGAGGTTTATCTTTTATAATGTGTTTTGGTTTTTAAAATGTGTTAATTTAGGGCTGAGGTTATCACTGTAGTGGTCACTGTTTTATAAAGACATGGATTTGGTCGTGTGTGTATGTAGTATCAGGGATTGAACTTAGGACCTCGTACTTGCCAAGCAGGCACTTATGTCACTCAACCAGCTCCCCAGCCCTGATCCATTTTTTAAAAAGGAAAAGGTACATTAATTTATATACTTGGGTTTGAATTTCTGTGGAAATTTATGCACAGAATATTTAAATTGTAGAGACAAACATTTTTGAGTATTTTAGAAGTGGGGTGTGTGTGTGTGTGTGTGTGTGTGTGTGTGTGTGTGTGTGTTGGAGACAGCCTCAGCTATCGTGATCCCCCTGCCTTAGCGTCACAAGTGGTGGGTTATAGGCATGCACCATCACACCTGCATTATATATTTGTATTTTAAATATACTAAAAATGCTTTATTTTGAAGGGTGCTGTAAGTTTTCTGAATCCTTAATGGTAATTTAGAATACCACAAGGGCATTAGTACTGGGGAGAAATGCTCAGAGAAATGGGAGCATTTTTGTTCTTATCTGTGTTAAAGGTTCTTTCATTTGGTGTCATTGTTTTGTTAGGGGGGTTGTTTTGTTTTTTGGTTTTTGTATTTTTGAGGCACAAGCTCACGAGCTGGCGTCAAATGCATGGCAGCCCTACTTCAGCCGCCTAGTGTCGGAGATACGGGCGTGGGCCGCCACATCCGGCTGCAAGTTTTGAGGAGATTTTGCTTATTTTGGTGGTCATATCTTGATTGCAGAAGTTACAGAAAATAAAAGATAAGATATAAAAATAAAATTTTCCAGAACCACACATGCAGAGAGAATTACCAGTTATGCCGTTCGTATTTTGGCATGTAGCCTGTTCTTCCCAGAGAGGGAGGGAGGGGAGAGAGATCTCCCTTATAAGGCTATGATCATAAGTGGTTCATAAAATATTTTCTTCATGTATTCTCACTAAATATGTTAAAGTAGTCTGTTCTCACATACTTTTAGCTGCTACATAATGTTCTTCACAGTGTTTTGAACACATACACCTTTACTGCTTTATTGACAATATAGAGTTAGGTTAGCGGTACACACTTGTAATTCCAGCACTCTGAGAGTTCAAGCCCAGCCTGGGCAATGTAGCAAGACCTTTTGTCAAAACAAAAAATAAAAAGAGGTGGGGAATGTAGCTCAGTGCAAAGGCTCTTAGGGGTCAGTCTCTAGAACTGCAGAGGTCATTTCAGATTACTTTTCCCATTATAAATTATGCTATGATGGACATTCTTCTACATTAAGATTGCGAGCATCCTATGGAACACTAAGTGAAATGACTATATTAGAGAATATATTTTAATGTATGTGAGATATGCTAGCAGGCTGTGCCCAAAGGATAATAACCCAACAGGTAGTGTCTTTACAACTGCTTGTCACTGCTTTGTTTAATCTTTGCCAGTTATAGCTTTTAACATTTTTGTTTTTCTAAATTTGCAAATTAACCTTTAAAAGTAAGTTATACTTAGAAATAACAGCTGTAAAACTGAATTTTACCTGTATCTTTTATGAAGTAGATTTCTGCCCTCTCATAATACATTGAATTTTGTTTTCGCTGTGGGCATACAGTTTTCTTTGTATAGTCAGAGTGTACCTACTACTGTGCTCTCCCCAGTTCCTGGAACATGGGCCTGTCTCCAGCTTACACCTCTGGGAATTGAACAGACATTGATTAGACCTGTGTGTTTTGCCCATACCGATCCCTACTATGTGTCTGCTGACCAGCCTATGAGGTATTAAACCAGCAGTCTAATGCCCTACGGCCATTTAAACGTAGAAACCTACACGTCTGGGTGCATTTACCAGACTACTTCCAAAAATGCCTGCAGTCCATTAATGTAACGGTTTTGTTTGGAGCATGAGGTGAAATTACTTTCAAAGACTTATTCTAGGTACATAGTGAAGGATCAGGGGAGTTTTTTGTTTTTTGTTTTTTATATTTAGTACAGGGTCTACAGGGTCTCACTACATAGATGGGATTCCTAGTGATCCTCCTGTTTCTTAGCCTCCCAAGTGCTGGGATTGCAAGCACGTGCCACCGCGCCCAGTCTCAATCGCCATCTCAGCACGCTGGGGTGGGGGGGGCAGCACAGCAGGCCAGGGAATCGAACCTCCAACCCTTACCTGCCTAAGCAGGCACGTTAATCCCCTCAGCTATTTGGCTGGCCCAATCGGGGAATTTGATGGCAGCTCTTTAAAAACATAAGTATTCCTTTTGTAAATGTCTGGTGGTGTGGAAAGTTCTCAATGAAAAGATGCATGAAGGGCTGGCGAGATAGCTCAGTGGTCTAAAGCGCCTGCTTAGGCAAGCCTAAGCTCAGGCAGACATAAGGAATTATGGTTGGATCCCCACCACCACCACATTGCTGCACCAGCCCCGCCCTCAGGGCACGCTGAGCTGACCAAAAATAAATAAATAACATGAAGAAAAATACCTAAAAAAAAGAAAAGATGCACGAATTGTATCCTCACTGTGTTCTGTATGAAGAACTAATTATTATATCTTTAATTGGCTTATAGACATGTTCCTCTAATAAGAATTAGATGATGGATGCCTCCATCTGCTTATGCTTAAAGATGAACATGTGATGCCAGCCCAACAAGATCCCCTTAATGCTTTCTTTCCCAAGTCTGCTGAGAAATGCAGTATCCATACAATTATATAATTAGAATAGTGTTTAATAAGCATATTTCAGTTGTTGGTACTGGTGCCCGTGTGTGTGTGTCTGTGATTCAGGGGAAAGGCACAAAATGAAATGCAGTGTTCTCTTTCAGGTTTGTGCCTACGAGAGCGTCTGTAAAAAGGGTGATGTGTATGCTGCTGGGGAGTGACCCAGCGTCATCACACTCTGACCGCTATCCTCAGCCCTTTCCAGTTTTTATTTTTGAAACAGAGTCTGACTTTCCCAGGCTGGGCTCGAACTTGGGATCCATCTGTCTCAGCCTCCCAGATTGTAGGGAATACAAGTGTGCACCCCCCATTCCTAGTCCCTTTAGTCATTTTTGTCTCTCTTGTGAACTTTGAATATCATCCAGGGGCCAGGGAGATACCTCAGCAGCATAAGCGCCTGCCTGCCAAGCTCAAGGTCTTGAGTTAAATCCCTCGTACTCCCCCCCCCACACACAAAAATTACCAAAAACTTAGAATATCACCCAAGAGATTTGTAGTGAAGCCACCCCACTTGGTGTATGCTCTTTTTACCAGCACCTCAGTGTAGACATGGGGAGTGGAGCGCTTCTGCTGGGAGACCCTCCTGTTCACACAGCCCACTCTGCCTGCCGCTGTTTTCCTCTGTGCTTGCAGTAAAATATTCTCTGAAGTGGTAACAAGTTACTTAGCGGTCTAGGGGTTTGTTTTGTTTTTATTTTTAGTCAGTTGTTATTTAGGTTTTATAACAGTAGCTATTCTCAAATATAGTCTGAAATTAAACTCATCCTTGAACTTAAACATGCTCTCTGTCTTCCCTCTTGAGATGGTCCTATACCAATCTGTATTTCCTTCTCCTTCTGCATGCCCAAAATTCTATAACCCAGCACTTTTTGACTTAGTGCCTCTCTCCCGGTGCATTTAAAGGATATTTCTCTTACTGAATAGCTTTGGAACTGCAGCAGTAATAGAAACAGAATGAGAAATGGACCTAATATAGAGATTTGGGGGGTCTGAATCAGAGTTTGAGATGCCATCCGTAGAACATCCCCTAGTGCTGAAATCCATATAGATAAATGTGAATTGTTTTCTGGATTCCTTTTTATTTTTAATGTCTTGGGGGTTTGCTGGTTGTTAGCTTTAAGTTCCTTATCTACAGGAAAATGGAAAATACTGTTCATTTCTGTAACCTTATGGAAAAATTATTGACACTCATTTTACCCAAGCCTCTGTTTGAAAAAGAAACTGGACCACACTAGGGATAATGATGTGCCTTCCCACCAGAACAAGTCCTGTTTTGTTATAAAGGATCTTTGCTTAAAAAAAAAAAAATCATTAACCACTGCCTCTGTCCATATCCCTCCTCTCCCCAAGCTCGGGGTTTGGATCACATTGCTGAGAACATTCTGTCATATTTGGATGCCAAATCCCTGTGTGCTGCTGAACTTGTGTGCAAAGAGTGGTACCGAGTGACATCCGATGGCATGTTATGGAAGAAGCTCATTGAGAGAATGGTCAGAACAGATTCTCTGTGGAGAGGCCTGGCAGAACGAAGAGGATGGTAAGCATTTTAACTTTCTTCCTGTTGGGAACCAGAAAGACCACTCCTCACTTAACATAGTGGCTTTACTGAGCTATAGCTAAATGTGTAAAAGAGAACAGTTGTTTGTATACTCAGCAATTACTCTTCTGACCGGTCACTGATAAAATGATAAAGTAGAAAACTGACTACTCTCCTGTTGAAAGTATCCTGTTTGCTGGGCAAATTGGTGTTCTGCAGAAAGTAGGTAACTTTGAATCATTAGGAACCCTCAGATCCAGACGACGTAGGACAAATGATTCTTGTCCCTCCAGATGATGTCTTGCTGTTAGCTTCTGTGTTTTATCGCCTTCGTAATCCAAAATTATTTTTATGCCCAACTAGAATAAGAAATGTAAATATCAGAAAAAATGAAATTTAGTATAAATCATTGTTTTCTTGAGATTTTCTTACTTAAAACACCTAGGAGGTTGAGGCAGGAGGATCACTGAGTTCAGGGCCAGCCTGGGCTACGTAGCCCAGTGTCTTGCTGTTGTTGTTGTTGTTGTTGTACTGATTCATTTTCAAAAGGTAAAACATGACAACGTAAATGCATTTGTGTCTGGCAGAGCCGCTGTGTGCTGATAACACACGCTGCCTTCCATCACCCGCGTCTCTGGGGTCTGGGACTTCATGCACGTGCGTGCTTTGTATCTGCGATGTAATCTGTGATAGCCTGCGGACACATTAGCTTCTCTGCACCTACCGCAGGCATTTCAAGCCCAAATGTGTCCTCCGTGGCCATGATAATCTCCCCTGGTGCCAACTTTCTAAGCCCGCGTCTGTCATAAAATGGGCCTTTCCCAAGAGCTTTTCTGGGTCAGTCTTGTCATACACTTTCAAGCACACAGAACCTGATCCTTGATTCCTTCTGGTGTCAAAGGGGCACATCGCTGTACTGGCCACACAGCTCTGGGATCTTCCCCAGCACGTCGTGAGCAGTAAGGCCAGCTGTGTCGCCCTGGGCCTCATCCAGGTCGCTGTGGGACACCAGCAGTGTAGCGCGTCCAGCATGGGGTCCGGGACAGCGGGGTGAAGGGGGAGGGCAGGCAGTGGACACAGGAGGAAAGGACACGAACTGCCGTGGCCACGCCAACCCAGGATGTCTGCAGTATCTCAAGAAAACAAAATCTTTTTTCTTCATTCTGAATTCCCCTAAATTATTATCTGTTATAGTTTTTGTCTGGATGTGCCTAAAACTTCATGCAGTCATGGGGCAGCTTCTGGAGTTTGTGATAGATTATTGTGGGTGTGGTTGCTGCACCTGCCCTGGGGCAAGTAATTTGCAGTTCAGTGTAAGGAAGGGAGAGGCTAGCTGGCTTCCTGAGCTGCTGCCACTCCTTTTTGCTCTCTGCTCTTTGCCACTGTCATGAAAGGTTGCTCTCAGCCATGTGCCACTCTGCCTTGGAATTACTGTAATTCCTTCCCCCCACCCCAGTATGGACTGAAACCTCCATTAACTGTGAGCTAAATAAACCTTTCCTTCCCTAATTTTGAGTGTGGGGTATTTGTCCCAGCAACAAGAGAACAGTAACTGAGACACAGTCTAAATGCATATTACCATTTTTATTGTTCTTTTAACATAATGGCATTATTTTATGAAAGTTTCTAAATGATGTCTTAAAAAATTTTCTCTGTGTATGTCTCTAAAATGTCATTATTGGGGCCCGGGAGATGGCTCAGTAGAATAAGTGCTTGCCTGGCAAGCGCAAGGGTCTGAGTTCAATTCCCGGTTCCACAAAAAAAAAAAAAAAAAAGTCATTATTAAAAAATCAGATATGAAGCACAGGGTTTTGAGTTCAATCCCCAGTACCGCAAAAAA
>NW_004524618.1:1176166-1183207 GCF_000260255.1 Octodon degus
AATAGTTCATAAATAAAGGTAACAGTATTTAAATGGTAATTTGTGCTCAGTGATACCTTTCAAATTACTTTTCTCAGTTGTTTATATAGAGAAACACAAAACACTTAAGAATGGAAAATAAAAGTTTTTTTAAATAAAAAAGAGAAAGCTTAAAACAAATATATGGATTAATTGGCCTCAGAATTTTCATACAAATACAGTTCACACTCATGTATCTTTGAAATTAACTCTTTATTTTATTTAAAATATTATTTGTTCACAAATGTTTTTCTTATTTTATCATGTAGAAAGATAATTTCTCTTTCATAACTGATACCACTAACTTGTGTGACACTTAAGAGCCCATCATTCTGCTAAGAAGGCCAAAGCCAGCTTTAGAAATAGAGCAGGCAGTTGCTTACATGGGAAAACTTCAGGGCAGCTGGGAAGATTTCTCTGTCCCTCAGGAGAAAGAAAAGAACTCTTCTGCAAATAACTCCTGACCTCAAATTTTAGTAGTAGATTCATTCCCTCAGCTCCATGGTTTGGCTCCCTATTACAGTATACTTTGTTCCCATTTGGACTATAAATGACAATAAACCTTCATCAGACAGTGGGAGTTGAGTACGTTCTTTTTTGAAAGAAAAGAAGACAAGAAGTGGGCAGCTCTTAAAAATGGATATTAAGGGCTGGTGAGATAGCTCAGTGGACTAAGCACCTGCTTAGGCAAGCGCAGGGACCAGGGTTCAATCCCCGGTACTACAGGCCACGCCAGCCCGCCCTCAGGCAGCTGAGCATGGTGGTACATGCCTGTAATGCCACCACTGGGGAAGCTGAAAGCAGAGGGTCACTACAAGTCTGAGCTGCATAGTGAGACCCTGTACCAAATACATTTTAAAAATAATAATAATAATTGATGTTAAAATGCCAAAGGTGGGCTGGCCAGATAGCTCAGAGGACAAAAGTGTCTCCTTAAGCAGAGTACAGCAGCCGGGTTCAATCCCAGGGGTGCCATGCCTTGCCCCCGCGCCTGCCAGTTCGCTGAGACAGTGACTGAGACTGAGCATGGTCACATGCACCTGTAATCCCTGAGCTTGAGAGGCTGAAAAAAGGAAAATCACTGAGTCCAATCTACATAGTGAGACCCTGTACATCTGTAGACCCTGCCCTAAATTCATTTTTTAAAAAAATGCCAAAGGTAAAAGTAACTTTGTTTAGAGTTGGCTCTAAGCACCAAGACCTTTTATGTTAGTTACAAAAATGGTTAAACACACATACACTGACTTTTGGGCTATTATTTGTTTATTTATTTATTTTTGTGACTGGCTCAGCCCACCTAAGGTGCAGGGCTGGCGTGTCTTGTGGTGCCAGGGATCAAACTTTAGTCTCTGAGCTCTTGCCTAAGCAGGCACTTTAGACCGCTGAGCTATCTCACTGGCCCTACTTTTAAAGGATATATAAAGGTGTATCTTAGAAATATTCCAGGTCGCAGTACTAATTGGCAGTCTTCCCCGTCTCTTTGGTCACAGAACGCCACCGCTGCTCTTTTTTTTTTTTTTTTTTTTTTTTTTTTTTTTTTCTTCTTCTTCTTGTAAAGAAAAAATTCATTAAAGCATATACATAAAAATATTAGCTATGGAAGAACAAAATTAAATAGCATCTTATTTCACATTAGAAAGAAAAAAAAAAGGACCAAGGGTGTAAGAAACTAGATTAAAGGACTGAAAGAAAAGATCTGTTCTCTTTGAATTTCATACTTAGAAACATACCTTTAAAATATGGAACGCTTCACGAATTTGCGTGTCATCCTTGCACAGGGGCCATGGTAATCCTCTCTGTATCGTTCCGGTTTTAGTATATGTGCTGCTGAAGCGAGCACCACCGCTGCTCTTAGAGTACCCTTCATGTCCTGACTATATTCCCTTGTCTCTGACCATATGTAGTCTCTTAACTTGTGATCACCCCGCGAAATTTCCAAGGCCCTGCCCATCTCAGTCAGCCTCCTGCAGCATCTCTCCATGTTAATTGTCCTCCCTTTAGATAATTTGTGATCAGTCTCTCATTCTCCTCTTTTGAAATTATCTTTTTTTTTAAAGATCTGAATTTTTTTTTAATTTATTTATTTATTTGTGTGTGTGTGTGTGTGTGTGTTTGTGGCCAGCTCAGCCCCCCAGGGGGCGGGGCTGGCTGGCATGTGGTGCTGGGGGATTGAACCGCGGTCCCTGGGCTTTGCTGAGCTTGTTCTAAGTAGGTGTTTTAGACCACTGAGCCATCTCAGCAGCCCCTTGAAATTATCTTACCAAGTCTGCTGTGTCAGTAAAAGTCTTCTGGCTATCTCTTTATTCATATGCTATCTGGGAAAATGTCTCTTATTTTTAACCAAAAATAAACAAGTTTATAACTTCCCAATAAAGCTTTGAGTCTTAAGATTTAACTTCTACTTTGCTATTTTATTTCTAGATGGGTTTGACAGTCTGCCCGTAGGGTATGAACTCTGCTGTTTTCTCTGTTGAGTGGTACTGCGCATGTTCTCTCTGCTCAGTAGTGGGAACTCTTACAAGTGCAACAACAGACCATTTGGGGAAAGTCCATTTTCTTAATCAGCAGATCACATTTTATGATAACATTTTGAATTTAATAGTCTACATTTATCATGTGCTCACACTGTCACAGGTACTAGACATTTCATGTAGAATTGGTCCCCATGGTCAAAGAGTTTCTATCATGAATGATTTTGACTCAAAATATACTGAGAGGCCAGTTTTTAAGGCGCACACATTCCTTTTTGTAGCAACTTTAATTTGAAGAAATTTGGATACTAGGTTAAAGCTGGTGGGGTAGAGAATGTGGTCAGAAATTTCTGCGAGGTCTCTTGCCTAAGGATGTAGCCGTCGCACTCATGAAGAAGACCCTGAAGGCCTGTGTATGGTTGCCAGAGACTAAAAGGCCGACACACTCAGGAATGGGGGAGGGGGCACTGAGAAAACCATAATGAAATGTGGGCTTTGAATCACATCTAAAATTTTCTCACTCAGAAAACTGTCATTGGGCTGGTGACTTAGCCCAGCAGCACAGCACTGCCTGGCAAGTGCAAGGTCCTGAGTTAATTCCTGATGACTTATACGTTATTTGCCTGCAAAGTTTTTATAGAATGAGATTATTTAGAGAAGTGTACTTTTAGCCCATAATTGTTTCATAACCTGTGTTGTTTTTCTCCTACTTGCCTGGTGCTGGGGATGAAATCCAAGGCCTTGAACAAGTTATGCAAATGCTGTACAACTGAGCTGCATATGCCTTCACTCCCACCCCCTTTTTATTTTGAGGCAGGGTCTCACTGAATTTTGTATGCTGGTCTTGAACTTGGGATCCTCCTGCCTCCGCTTCCCGAGTTACAGGGGTCATAGGCAAGCACCACCACAGCTAGCTTAGTTGCCTTTTCCTTTTTGCCATTATATCCTGTTTCATTAGTTTCCTTTTAGAACAGTTTTTACTTCTTTCATTTCAGATTTTCTTTTCTGTATTAACAAAAGTTAGCATCAACTACCTTCTTGATAGGAAATTTTCTCAACTAATTTTCAAGGTGTAAGATAGAGGGTAGGGAAAAGCACTCCTGCAGACATAGAGCAATTAATTATATTGTAATAGAGCTACAGAGGGAGGAGCAAATGACTGGCCCAGAGGAAACATGACTTCTCTGGTGCCAGGATGGCACTCAGAGCCATTTTTGCCTGTTTCCACTCTACGGCACGTTGCCAGAGATAGCAGCAGTTAGAACGCCCACAGCGGGTTTACTGGCTTCCACACTCTGTTCGGTGAGTTCTTAACTTCAGGACAAGGAATTAAATTTTTTACCCAGCAGGAAGTGATTGCCATTTACTGATTTTTTGTGGTAGCAAAGATCTAACTTGGGATCTGAGTATTCCAGAGATGTGCTGTCATAGGAAGGAGCTGCTAACAAATGCTGCTCACTGGAATCAGGAGAAGGCAGTAAAATGCGTGTATGTGGAGGCATAGCCAGGAATATACCTGTGAAAGCCAGTTCTACACCTTAGACTTGACAGCACAGTGCTCTCGGGCCTTTATTTCTACCTTTCTCCCTTCCTGCTGCTGCACACTCCTCTGCTCCCTCCCTCTGCTGCCTGTTGAAATGAGCTGAAATGCCCCATTCAGCCATAGCCACATGGGTTGCCAGCAGCCTGGGTGACGGGGCAGCTATGCACCTCACCCTATGAAATAAAAGATCTGGAGAAGTGATCTCCATGTCAGAGGCTGCTATTGCCGTGCTTGGCTCCTCTGACACTGGCACAGCTTGACTCAAGGAAAGAAAAAATTCTAGAGCCTGTACCAAGTCAAAAGTAATAGCTGACATTCACTGAGTTTCCAAAAGATAAAGCCAGTGAATCTGTACAGTAGCCTAGCAGACCAGGAAGTGAATTCTGATCAAGCATGTTCTGAACGGTCCCCCCCGCCCCACCCCGGAACCGGGGATTGAACTCAGGCCCTTGCTCTGGCCAGAGAAGCGCTTATTCTACTGAGCCATCTCCCCAGCCCCATGAGCTATCTTCCCGGCCCCTAGGTTCTGTATGTTGACATTATAATATCCCAGAAGGCTTGGGAGTCTGATGTTTTACACTAAAAATATTCATGTTATACCTAAAAGCAAATCAATGTCAAATTCCTTAGAGCTCAGAAAGTTACTGTTTGACAGGAGACTCCCAAAATCAGACTTATCCTCACAACTCTCCAGGGTTTTCATGGAGGTGATATGGATTAGAAACTGAAATACTTTAAAGAAATGTAGAGCTCCTTGTAAATGTACAGTGCTATGGTTTTCATTGGGAAATACTTGTTTGTTTTATTTCTTCAGGGGACAGTATTTATCCAAAAACAAACCTCCTGACGGCAGTGCTCCTCCCAACTCTTTTTATAGAGCACTTTATCCTAAAATTATACAAGACATTGAGGTAAGACTCTCTGTTTTGGGGGTTATTTGCCAAATAGAGAATCGTTAGCATTCATGTTTCAGCATTGTTACAGCAAATCCACTAAGGTTTACTAATAAGTGTTAAAAATCAGTATCTTCACAAATGAATAGGGTAGGTGAAATGCAGTAAATTGCCAAGCAAATTTTGTAGAGCTTTAAAAAAAAAAACACTGGTTTTTGATAGCAGGTGAGAAAGCAAAAGAGAAAGACATTGCCTTTCTTACTACAGCAGTAAGACCATTGAATTTGTGCTCCTACACTGCCGTTCAGCTGTCTTCTAAAAGGAGCTTGCGTGGAAGTCCAGGGGTCACCACGTTTATGAGGCGAGCACCAAGCGCACAACCTTTCTGCATGCCTAGCAGTTCAGTATGTCCCATAGATTCCTGCGTTGAGCCATTGGTTACCACTGATGTCAGAGTTTGGCTTGGGTCCATTCCTGATTACCTGCCTCTTCACCATTAATGCTTCTCAGACCATAGAATCTAATTGGAGATGTGGAAGACATAGTTTACAGAGAATCCACTGCAGAAGCGAAACAAGCAAAGGAGTTTACTGTTTACAGTATGATGACCAGAAAATAGTAAGCGGCCTTCGAGACAACACAATCAAGGTAGGGTCTCTTTAGTGGGAGACAGCTAAGGGACCAATAGTGACCACATTCTTAAAGCAGTCTGCATCATACGCCCTAAGCATTATCTCCAGAAAGTGAGACTTTTAGGTTGGTTACAGTTCCAAGGTTTCTTCTAAAGAGACTACCATCTCTTCTTCCCATGTAAACATACAAATGAATAGTCTCAGGATTAACTTCCCTTCTTGGAGTACACTGAGAAGGTATAACTTCTTGGATTTATCAACATTTAACATTTAGCAGGGTTTGTGGAGTACCCTACAGGAGCTCCAACATTGTACATGGTTATATCATTTATAGGCTAAGGAAGAATTTTTTGTATAACTATAGGCTGCCCTTGTTGCTTAATGAAAAGAATAAAGTTTGCATTAGAACTAAAGCCAGGCTGGCCAGATAGCTCAGCAGACTCAAGCACCTTCTTAGGCAGGCACAGGGACCCGGGTTCGATCCTTGGCTGCTATGCCGGCCCCGCCCCCAGGGCGACTGAGACTGAGCATGGCGGCGCTTGCCTGTCACCCCAGCGCTTGGGAGGCTGAAAACAGGAGGATCACTAGCAGTCCTACCTGTGTGGTGAAACCCTGTAGCCCCTGTACTAAATACGCTTAGAAAACGCAGCTACGTGTGTAGAGGTGCTTAACCGTACGTGCAGCATGGAATGCATTTCTCGCTGCCCCGCACTTTGATTGAGGGTTGGAGTCAGATGCTTAATAGAGCCAAGGAGTCTCCACAGACCCCTTTGTCACGGTGATCAGATCTTGTTTGTCATCCTAGATCTGGGATAAAAGCACGTTGGAGTGCAGGCGGATTCTCACGGGCCACACAGGTTCGGTGCTGTGTCTCCAGTATGACGAGAGGGTTACGGTGACTGGATCGTCGGATTCCACAGTCAGGTAGAGGACTTCGGGTGCCGCTTGCAGCTGTGAAACCGCTGATGTGCCTTACTCCTCGTCACAGATGGCGATGTGTAGCTGTCTTCATGACGGCAGCTCTGAAACTAAGCAAGAAAAAAGTCAGTCTGGAACCTAACACTTGATTTAGGAATGTTGGGTTAAGTTTGTACTTTTTTACATATAATTTAGAGAATCATCAGTTACAGAAACTTTGCTTTTTCGTAAATCTTGCTTTCCTAATGACACTCCAACATGGAAGGGAATAAGTAACGTGACGAGACTGGAGCCTTTTCAGGTATTACTGTTAGAGCTGTAGCACAGGCAAGCCTTAGCTCTTTATTTTTTATTTTTATTTTTTGGTTGGCTCAGGATGCCTTCAGGACAGGTGTGGTAAGGCTTGAGGATCTGGGGATGGAACCACAGCATCCTGATTGCTTTGTTTAAGCAGTCCCTTAAACAGCTGAGCTAATGGGCAGGCCTCTGCATTAGCTCTTTAAAGTACGCACAGCTCAGCAGTTCTCTCTCCCCCTCCCCCTCCCCTCTCCCTCCCCCTCTGTCTC
>NW_004524618.1:1183692-1232622 GCF_000260255.1 Octodon degus
CCTGCCACAGGGCTCTGTCTCCCTCTCTCTGTCTCCCTCCCCTTCCCTCTCCCCCTCCCTTCTCTCTCCCTCTCCCTCTCCCTCCCCCTCCCTCTCCCTCTTTCTCCCCTTCCCTCCTGTCCCTGCAGTTTTTAATGGAGAGTTTCACTCAGGGAGGGGCTTCAGTTTCCAGAGGCGGTAGTGATTTGATGACACAGACATTATGCTGCTGGAGTCCAGTGTAGCTTGAGTTCCGGGTACCAGCAGCACTGCTGGAAACCTCTGTTTGGAACTTTGCTTTAGGCTAAAGGATTTAGCAAACATAATGCATCAAAGTAACTTTTAAAAAAACCTAGTAAAAGCAGTTAACTGTGTTGTTAAATTCTCTGAAGTTAAATGCTTGCCACTGGAAATTATCCTCGGTGAATAGAAAGTGGTGCTCCTAGGCCTTGCATTCGTCTGCATTTAATGTTTTAATGGTGCTTGTGGACTACGTCTCGGGAGCTCAGACTCTGTAGGTCACAGAATGTACCGTTCATAGCGTAAGGGAGAAGTGTGGGTTTTGTTTCTTTTTGTAGTGAACTTGTATATGTTAGGCAAGTATTGTACCACTGAGCTATACCTTATGCCCAGAAAATTACTTAAAAAAAGAAAGAGGCCAAACTATAAAAAAGAAAATAAAATATTATCAAAGCCACATTCATTATATAAAAAATAGAGTAACAACAGAACGTCTTCAAGCTTTTCAAGGGTCTCATGCTCTGCTTTGAAGCCATGTTTTAGCGGGAAGGCTGTCCTCTCCCCTGTACGCTTAGACCTAAAGTCTGGGTAATCGTGGCTCTGGAGCTGTGTGGTGGGCCTGGAATCTTGGGTAACGATATTCACACCCACATTACTGAGTCTGTGCCAGAAGCATCTTGATCCATGTTAGTTCTGATCCGAAGGGGGGTTAATATGAGTAGGCACTGCTATTACTAATCAGAGTCCTCATTTAACATTATCTCCTTAAAGTGTCACATTGACACCATTCATAATAATCTTGAACACTAGCCCACATTATCAGTGTTGGTGGCTGCCACTTCAACCTTGCCCTCCACAGCTTGCCCAGATTTCAAGTTTGAAAGGTCCCACCTGGCAGCACCTCGTCCCTCTCTTTTTCCCATTCTCCTTGTCTGCTCTTGCCCTATGGTCCATCACTACTGTACCTTGGTGCTGCAAAAGATGAGGGTATGATGCTTGTAGAAAAGTATGGGAGGTGGGTGAGGAGCATCCTATTCAGACATGGGTAACAAGGTGTGTAGCTTGGGTCCTGTGTACTGTCTGAACTCTCAGCTGTCCCTTCCAGAGTGTGGGATGTGAATACGGGGGAAATGCTCAACACACTCATTCACCATTGTGAAGCAGTTCTACACCTGCGTTTTAACAATGGCATGATGGTGACCTGCTCCAAAGACCGCTCCATCGCTGTGTGGGATATGGCCTCCCCAACTGACATTACCCTCCGGAGGGTGCTGGTTGGACACCGAGCAGCTGTCAACGTTGTAGACTTTGATGACAAGTACATTGTTTCTGCTTCTGGGGATAGAACTATAAAGGTAATAAGGCGATTTTCAGTAAGTCCTCAGTTAAAGTTCATGTGAGAATTTGACCAATGATAACTGCATATGTAGACATCACCATAGCATAAATTAATATTTAACTCAGAGACTAGTGTTCTGTAAAAAGGCAGTGAGGAAAGCAGGGAGACAATTTCGGCTAGATTCTTGATTCCTGTAAATAACGGTGGTGGGCTAGAGATGTGGCTCCCTGGTAAAGCACTGGCTTGGCATGTGTGAGGCTCTAGGTTCGGCCCCAGCACCACAGAACAATAATGGTGAGCATGAGAAGGTCAGGGGTAAATTTAAGTTCAAGAAAATGTATCTGCAAAATGAGTCAAACCAGATAAATCAGCTTGGAGAATTCCCGTGTGATTGCAGGCAGCTTCTAAGGCAGTGTTACCATGAAGGACATGACATTTGTTTGCTCCATTTTCTGTTTGAGAAATTGATGTGTCCTAGAGGTCCGGTCCTGGTTTTTGCTTCCCTACGACGCCATTCACCATAGATTTTACCAGTAAAAGCAGCAGATCATTGCTCAGTGTCATTTTCCATCTCAGGTATGGAACACAAGTACTTGTGAATTTGTAAGGACCCTAAATGGACACAAAAGAGGCATCGCCTGTTTGCAGTACAGAGACAGGCTGGTGGTGAGTGGCTCCTCTGACAACACCATCAGGTGAGTAGAAGTGCTGTTTCCAAGAATCAATGAGTGTTACCAGACTGGGCAGCACAGATCAGATGGCTCTTCAGTAGTCCCGTTTACCATCAGGTATTTTTCTTGCTGTAGTTGTGTATAAGTCAGCAGAGCCAGAGAAGCAGCACCTCAGCCTTTTTTATACCGTCCCGACCCACAACAGTTTTACCACAAGGTAGACCTGTTCCAGTGAACCAGTCAGTAAAGAAGTAAGCAAGAAGGACAAGTGCCTGGAGGCTGATGCCCCCCCACCCCCGCTTTATTTTTTTAATTTTACTTTATTTTTTGGCAGAACCAGGGCTTGAACTCAGGCCCTTGCGCTTGCCAGGCAAGCACTTATTCTACTGAGCCATCTCCCCAGCCCCTTAATGCCCCTTTTTAGATTTGTCTGCAGTTGAAAAGTGCTAATAAGTTGCTAATAAATGGTGTTAATAAATATCCTTTTTTTTTTTTTTTTTTGTCACTGTTGTGTAAAAAAATAAATTTGTTTCCTAATGAAAAAGCATACACTTTTGCTTAGCATTACAGAACTGGCCTGTATGCAGATTGCATGCATCAGAATACTTCCTTGTGTTTTCCCCTTCACCACACTGAAGGATGCAGGTGTGATGAGAATTTGCAAGTTTTTCCATCCTCTCCTTTTCTTCAGTGAATTAGCGAGAAGATAGAGACTATTTTAAAAAATCAAGCTAAAAGTAAAGTAGAGCTATTGTTATGTCTAAGACAGTTCTTCTTAATCACTTAGATTGGTCTTAAAGCAGACAGCTTTTTAAGTTCTTACATGAATAGCTTTGCGTTTGTCCTCAGAGCTGGAGGTGGAGGTGTCGTGTGAGGGCTGGTCCTGGCGTTGCTGTCCTGGACTGGTCATTTCCTTCCCCGGAAACTGTTCACTGATTTAGTCACTTTTGTGCCTGGGAGAACATGGTTATAAAGCCTTTTACACAAAGCACTGTGCTCAGAAAATGACACTACATTTGAGTTTAAATCATAAACTTTTTCCTGCCTGTTAATGTGGCAGAAAGAAAATACATTCACAACAATACACTTTCATATGAGTGGTGATTGCTCTTATTTTGTGGATTCTTTTGTGTTTGTTTGTTTGCTTGTTTTGAAACAGGATCTCCATATATAGTTCAGGCTGGTCCTGGAGTCAACTATGAGCCCAGACTGGCCTTGAACTCACAACAGTCTTTTTGCCTCAGCCTCCCAAGTGCTGGGATTACAATTGTGTGCCAACATGCCCAGCATGGGTTCTTAAAAGATGTGTGAAGTATATTCTTATAACATGCCAAGCTTAGAAAAGAAGACATGAAAATTCACATGACTCACTGTTCTCTTTTAGATTGTGGGACATAGAATGTGGTGCATGTTTACGAGTGTTAGAAGGCCACGAGGAATTGGTTCGATGCATTCGATTTGATAACAAGAGGATAGTCAGCGGGGCCTATGATGGGTGAGTTTGCTAATAAGGCTGAAAAACACATCCGCGAGCTGGGCTCTAAGGGTGCAGTGTAGGCACTCTGTGGTAGGGCGCATGTTTTGCACACGTGAAACCCTGGGTTCAGTGACACACCGCATGCGCACATGCACTGTCTATTCCTGAATTATGTCTGGTGTAACTAAAACCTTTTCTTATTTCTAAAAACTAACAGAGGGGCCGGGGAGATGGCTCAGTAGGATAAGCGCCTGACTGGCAAAAGCAAGGATCTGAGTTCAATCCCCGGTTCTGCCAAAAATAAATAAATAAATAAATAAATAAATAAATAAAAACTAACAGATTTCCCAGAAAGAACCTAATACAATATTTCTTCAATCTGTGTACTCACCTCTCCTGGGATTGTTACTTTCTAAAATGTTTTTTAAGGAATTTTTTTTTTTTTGTTCCTCGAACGCCTTCAGGGCACTTTTGGCCAGCGGGAGAGGTGTGAGGTTCGAACTCCAGCAACCTGAGGCTGACAGCTTTGTGGAAGCAGCCACTTAAAGGACTGAGCTAGGGCCAGGCCCCCTAAAATGTTTTTTAGAAGTGATTTTGTTACACTTTCTACATGTGGACGCCATTATTATTTTAGCTAGTTGCTTGCAGTTTTGTCTGCTTTTCTCTATAAATCAAAGAACCAGACAGACTACTCTACCAGGATATGT
Organism: Octodon degus; assembly: GCF_000260255.1. Classification (NCBI taxonomy): domain Eukaryota; kingdom Metazoa; phylum Chordata; class Mammalia; order Rodentia; family Octodontidae; genus Octodon; species Octodon degus. The sequence continues at coordinate 1,188,106 of NW_004524618.1, forward strand.
ATGTAAAGTGGGAGCTTGCTAATAAATCGGAGACACTGAAGGAGGGCAGTATCTTTGAGACTTACTGTGGAATTTTGATCCCTTTGCTTTTAATCTGAGAGATTCCTAAAGTGTATCTCTTCTCATCACCTCTAGCACTTCATTTGTAATGAATTCAATCTAATTTCCAGACAGCTTAGAATCTAGTCATGTTTTGAGTAGATTGACACAAAGTCCAGAGGAGGTTCATACAAAAATTTACACCTCTGAAAGACACTGTTTTTTTCCTTGTCAAAGTACCTCATTTTTGGTGGGAATAAGGGGAATAGAAGCTACCATTCCAATTTTGGCAGTGTTTTAAATACTAGAAACCAACAGCATTAACTTAGTTTCTGAGCTGACTAGTAGCGGTCCATTAAAACTCAAGCCTCAGGAAGTAATTCACTTTCTCTGCTTTGAATTAGCCATCACGGCCATACCCTTGGAAAACTGTAGTTTGTGTGGCATGTTCCTGATAGGTCACTGTTCTGTGTTTTGGCTTTGATTTATCTCTACTTTTCTGGGATCTCGTCCTTCATATAACTTGAGGAAATGTATCCAGCACATGGTGCCTTGGTCCATGAACTGAATTCTTTCCATGTTTTTGGTCACAAACGGAATTGGACAAGAACCAAATCAACTTTTCTGATAAGGTCATTTACCCTAACCATTGACTTCGATTTGATTCTCATCCAGTTTGTGACGAAAATCATGGAAAGAATCGAGTTCATGAACCTAGGTACCATTGTAATTGATTATTAGAAGGGCTTAACTTTTCTAACTTAAATCGAAATGTGAGGGTTTCCTTTTATAGATCTACCCAGATTTAAAGATCTACCCAGAGCTTTTAAGTAGATCCAGACTTTGCTGCTTGAGATCTGGCCCTTTCTCAGACTAGAAAGAGGATGCCTAAGAGGTATAGATCACTAAATCTAAGTAATCTGCTATCATTAAGAGTTCTAATGGGGGATGGGGAGATGGCTCAGTAGAAAAAGTGCTTGCCTGGCAAGCATAAGGGCCTGAGTTCAATCCCTGGTTACCCCCCACCCCCCGCCCCGCCAAAAAAAAAAAAAAAAGTTCTAATGGCCAGACACAATAGGGCACACCTGTAATTGCAGCTACTCAGGAGACTGAGTTGAAAGATTGCAAGCTCCAGGCCAATCTGAGCAACTTAGTGAGACCTTGTCTCAAAACATACAAGTAGAACCAGTTGGCTGTGAAGCCCAGTGGTGGAATGTTTGCACAGTATAATGGGCTTAATATCTAGCACTGCAAAAAAAAGAGGCGTGAGGATCTGGAGTAGAAGATCTCCACTTGCTCCAAGTACGCTATGACTTTGCCATTAGCTGTCTTCAGTTTGGTTAAGGCTAAACTGTTTCTTGTTTTTAGGTTAATCATGTTCATTTCCCCCCTATTAAGACTAATAATCTCACACAAGAATGAATACAAGGACTGATTTTCCAAACTAAAATGTATTCCTGTGAACTGGACTCATAAAAATCTATCCACCATGCATTTGAGTTGTTGCTTTTCTTCCCTGTATTTTCTTTTCTTTTCTTTTTTTTTTTTTTTTTTTGGTGGAACTGGGGATTGAACTCAAGCTGTTGTGCTTACAAGGCAAGCGCTTATGCTACTGAGCTATCTTCCCGGCCCCTGTGTTTTCTTTTAGAGGGTGGTATATTGTCCTTCATCTCAATCATTTATTGGTTCTTTGTGTTGAGACTATTTGGGGGGCTGGGGACATAGCTCAGCAGCACAGTACCTGTCTGGCAAGTACAAGGTCACAAGTTCAATTCCTGGTACCAGAAAAAGAATATTCAGAATCACCCTTACTAGCTTCTTGAATTAGGCAGTTGTTGTTGGCCATAGTGTTATTGCTGCACCCTAGAACATTATAAGTTATTCCTCTCCAACTACACCTACCTCTGGCTCTGTTAATGATCCTCTCCTCTGTCTCTCTCGTTTTGTTTCATTTCATTTTGCTTTTGAAATAGGGTCTCACTATGTAGTCCAAGTGCTCGCTCTGTTGTGCACTCTCTCTTTCTCTCTCTCTATATATATATACATATACATATTTTTTTAATTTTTTTTTTAAATTTTAGGGAACAGTCTACAGGGTGTTCAGAGGCTCACTACTAGATCCAACTCAGACTCGTAGTGACCCCCCTAGTTACAGCCTCCCAAGAGATAGAATTACAGGCATATGTCACCACGCAGTCTCAATGTATCCTGGTGGTGGGGCCGGCACAGCAGGCCCAGGGATCAAACCCCTGGCCCCTGTGCCTGCTTGCAGGCGCTTTAATCTGCTGACCTATTTGGTTGGTCCTCAGGCTTACTTTAAACTCACAACCCAGCCTGGTTTCAAACTCATAACAATCCTCCTGTCTCAGCCTCCCAAGTGCTGGGATTATAGCGTAAGCCACTGTGTCTGGTGCCTCTTCTTTTTCTTCTTCTTTTTTTTTTTTTTCTTAAATTGAGTTTATTGGTACATTTTAGGTATGCATAATGCTCACATTCATCATAGAGAATTTATACTGTGCAGGACACAGCTTGATTCTTTTTCCCACATCTCCCACCCTTCCTTTAACTCCTCTTCCCCTCCTTATTTACAGAAGCTTTGGTTTTTTTTCTTTTCTCATTTTGTCTCCCTCCCTTCCTTCCTTCCTTCCTTCCTTCCCCTCCCTCACCTCTAGCTCCTGTCCCCATTTGAACATTGTCTTCCTATCTCACAACACCTATTACACATTTTGGTCCTTATTTACACTTTTGGTTTCTCACACCATAGAAACAGTAGAAACAGTGTGGTATTTACACATGTGTGTCTGATTTGTTTCACTTGGGAGTATGGTCTCAAAATGCATTCATTTAGGGGCCAGGGAGATGGCTCAGTAGGGTAAGTGCTTCCCTGGCAAGCACAAGGGCCTGAGTTCAATCCCCGGTTCTGCCGAAAGAACACACACACACAAAAAAAATGCATTCATTTAACTCTAAATGTCAACAGTTTATCCTTCTTTACAGCAGAGTAGTACTCCATGGTATTTTAAAACATCACCTCTTCTTTACTCAGTTGATGGACATTTGGGTTGTTGGCAAGATTTAGCTATTAACGAGCTGTGCTGCTATAGACGTAGATTTGCATATATCACTGTGGTATGACACTTTTAATTCTTTTTGCCCTGTATTTCCTTAATTGTGCTTTTAGTTGAGGTTTATATTTTGGTTTTGGTGCCCAGGACCGAACCCAGGGCTTCCAGGTTGCTAGGCAAGTGCTTTACCACTGAGCTAAATCCCCAGGCCCTCATAATTGTGCTTTTGACTGAGATTTTGGTCCCCTTTTTGGTCTTTAGAAAGATAAAAGTGTGGGATCTGTTGGCTGCTTTGGACCCGCGTGCCCCTGCAGGGACCCTCTGCCTGCGGACCCTTGTGGTAAGAGCCGGTTGCTGTGGGAGGCTGGGAGGTGGTGGATTATACGTTGGTGTGGTGTAAAGGGAGATCGGGTCAGACAGATTCTCACAAAGCCTGCTGAGTGAAAAGGCAGCAAGCATATGACAAAAATGTTTACATAGTGCCTTTCGTGCAGAAGTGCTTTAGAGGCTCTGTGGAGAGGGATGTGGCAGCTGTTCAGCAGCTGTGCCGCAGCTCTGCAGTACAGGAAACACGTAAGAGCTCCGTGCCCACCAGGAGTAACGGGCACTGAGGGAGAGGGACAGAATTACTCTGGTTGGAACCTGTCCAGAGCCTGAGCACCTGCATACCTGTGCCTGCAGAAAGGGCGCTGGGAATGTCGAGAGCTTGTGGTCAGTGCCTCAGCTCTGTGCTGCACTCGAGGGGTGGGGCCTGCAGCTGCTCAGATCTGCTCGGGTCCTCCCTGTGCACCCCATGTGACAGACATCAGAGGAGGACTGTGCGAGCAGGAGTCACACCAGTGGCAGGGCTCTTGCCGTTTGCCTGGTAAGTTTGAGGGCTGTGGGCCTGGGCCAACTGCCCATTGCCATAAAATGCGAGGCGGAGGACTGTCATTTCAACAAGCATCGAACGCTTTCCCAGCACGCTCACCAAGAGCCCAGATCGGCAGCTGCTGCTTCACTTAGGAGATGAAGTGGGACCCCCAGGTGGCAGGATCTTGTGCCCAACATAGACAAGACAAGAAGAAGCATTCCAAGTTTAGTGCTCTGAACCTTGGCTCTTACTCTTTCAGTGTTCTTGGCTCAGAATTATATGGGTTTAAAGCATGTTCTGTCAGAAGTACATGTACTTAATCTGTGTATTTTACACATGTCTTTTAAGATGTGTCCAGTCATTCATTTACAATTAATCAGACAAGTCTGATGTTTTGAGATATAACCCCGATCTTTCTTTAGGGTGCTTCTGTGAACTCTGCAGTCGTATAATTCCTACTGCAATCAAGCTACAGAACTTTTCTATCACCCCCTATTTTCTTAGGCTTCTTTACTGGGTTGGGTGGTTGCTTTCTTTCTTTCTAATCTATCTGTCTGTCTATCTTTCTTTCAAATGTATTTTTCAGTACAGGGTCTACAGGGTCTCACTACACAGATTGGACTTGTAGTGATCCACCTGTTTTCAGCCTCCACGTGCTGGGATTACAGGCACGTGCCACCACGCCCAGTCTCAGTCTGTCTCAGCACACCCTGGGGGCGGGGCTGGCACAGCATGCTGGGGATTGAACCCCAGCCACTGTGCTTGCCTAAGTCTTCTGAGCTCTCTGGCCCACCTACCTTCCTAGGTTTCTATCACCGCCCCCAGGTTTCTTGCCTCCTGGCAACTGTTACTAACCATATGTCTGATCGCCCTCATTATAACTTTGATTTCTTATGAATGTCATATAACTCAGACAGTATGTGGCCTTCTTTAATCTTCATTTGAAACGTACCCATGTTGCCCGTATTTGTACGCTGCTCCTTTTTATCCCCGAGTAGTACTCCGGTGGAAGATGAGCCGATTTGTTATGCCTTCACCAGCCGAAAGATGTTTGGGATGTTTCTAGTGCTCACTGGCTCTGAGTAAAGCCACTGAAAATTTTCCTCTACAGGTTTTTATGTCCACACTGTTTTCATTTCTCTCGGGTAAATATTTAGGAGTACAATTTCTAGATCCAATGGTAGATGTGTGTTTAAATGTAAAAGAAACTACCAAACTACTTCTCAAAGTGGCATTTTAGATTTTGAAAAGGCAAAACATTTTGGATTTTTACTGACTATATGGAAGTTATTTTTTCCATGTCTTTGTCAGCACTTGGTATTTTAGTATTTTAACGTTTGAATGTGCAGTTTGCATTTCTGTGATAATTAATGATGTTGAACGTCTTTTGATTTGCCTATCTTTTGAGAAATGTCTATTCAGATCTGTCTGTCCATCTTTCTGTTTTGCTGTAGTGGACGTTGAACCCAGGGTCTTTGCACTGAGCTACATCTCCACCCTACTTGGAGCCCTCCTGTTTCAGCCTCCTATAGTGCTAGGATTTCAGATGTGTATCACCATAACCAGTGTACTAAATTTTTTTTAAAAACAGATTTTTGATGGGTCTGGGAAGATAGTTCAGTAGAATAAGCACTTGCCTGGCAAGCACAGGGTCCTGAGTTCAATCCCAGGTACTGCAAAAGAAAAAAAAAAAGTCAGCTTTCACTCATTAAAAAAAAAGCCAATAAAACAGATTTTTTGAGGTAAATTAGCACACAATAAAGTGGACATGCTGCAAGTATCCAGCGTGTTAAGCTTGATTCATACGTACCAGTGGAGCCAGGCACAGTGATGCCAGACAGGGTCTCCCCGTGTAGTTTAGGCTCTGAAGGATGGCCTCAAGCTCATAGTGATCCTCCTGCCTCAGTCTCCCAAATGCTGGAATCACAGGAGTGTAGCACTATATCCAGCCCTGTCTGTGTTTTCTTTAATCTATTATGATCATCCCTGCCCTTAATGGACATGTATAGAACATTTATGTTTAATTTTCAGACAATTTGTAATGTATCATGTTGCTATTTTCTTTTTTTATTTATTTTATTGGTTCTTCAGCTAAACGGAGGAGATGATTTATAGTACATGCTTTACACTTGGCCAAAAGCAAAAACAAAAGTAGTCCAGAATGCCACAGGTCCAGGGCAAAAAGCCAGGGGACTGCTTAGTTTGAACCAGGTGGCTTGCTCAGGTGGCTTGCTCTTTGAGGTGGTCTTGGCAATCAGATGGCAGCGAAGTTCTGGTCCAGTGAGGCATCCTGGCAGCACGCAGTCCAAAGCCTGTGCGAGCGCCGCCAGCCGCAGGCGCTCTTTCTTTCTGCTCTTCTGGTTTCCGTGGGGGTGCGAGCTGTTTTACTTGGACCTCTGTCTCATCTTCCTTCTTCTACGCTTCAGCCTGCACGTTCTCTTCTTCCTCCACTTGGCTCTCAGGGTGCAGAGATTTCTAAGAAGATGGCGTTAAAGTCAAGGGCATGTTGCTATTTTCTGTTTTTATTTCCCTCATTTTCTTGTCCTTTGAGGGGTTAATTTTGAGGGTTTTGTTTTACCTTCATGTTTTGTTTCCTAGTTGCATCCATGTGGTACAAGAGCATATGTATCTTTAGTAAGATATCCTATTAAGTGATATTGTACCACTTCATGTGGAATGAAAGAAACTTAAGATTCTGTTTTTATTTCTTTCATCCATTGTGCTATTGTTGCCATAGATTTTATTTCTGTGTATGTTATTGTTCCCACAATACATCATTTAAAAAGAGCTGGGATACAGAGTTCTAAGCACCTGCCTGGCAAGCCCGAGGACCTGGGTTCAATCCCCAGTACCACAAGACATGCCACTGTGTCAGCATGCCAGCCACCGAAACTGGGCGTGGTGGTGCACGTCTGTAATCCCCGCACTGGGGAGGCTGAGATAGGCGGATCACTACAAGTCTGAGCTGTGTAGCAAGACCCTGTACCAAATAGATAAAAGATAGTTTAAAAATTAAAAAGAAATACGAAGAGCTGGAGTGCAGCTCAGTGGAGAGCACATTCCTGGCGTTGGAGCCAGCCAGCCGTGGTGTGAGACCTGGGAGATCATGAAGTAAAAGAAATCTTCCCTCGAAATTGTTTGTCTCACCCAGCGTGGCGATACATGCCTGGGATCCCAGCACTGAGGAGACTGAAGCAAGCAAATCACTTGGACTCACAGATTTGAGACTGGCCTGGGCAACATAGTGAGGCCTCATCTGAAGAGCAGACAGCTCACACATCATACAGTGTATCCTCTCAGACCACAGTGGAATTAAACAAGAGACCAATAACAGAAAGGTAGCTGGAAAATCTCAAAATATAACCTACTTTTGGTCAGGCATGGTGGTGCATTCCTGTAGTCCCAGCTATTTGGGAAATGAAGGCAAGAGGTTATAAGTTCAAGGCCAGTCTGGGCAACTTAGCAAGACCCTGTCTCAAAGACGGGGCCTGGAGATATCACTCGTGAGAAGGCCCTGGTTTCAGTCCCCAGTGCCCAATAAATTAGTGAGTGACATGGCTGGGGTGTTGTTCTGTGATAGGGCACTCACAGAGCTTGTGCAAGATCCTGGGTCCAGTCCTCAGCTTCACTAATTAAGTTTTTGAATGATCCTGTTTTACACTGTTTGCCACATAACTGCATGATAACTAGGACTATAAATAGGAGATTATTTAAATAGAAAGATTATGGCAAGTTTGAAGCCAGCCGGGGCTACGTAGTGAGTGCAAGGCCAGCATGGATTACATAGTGAGACCCTGTCGAAAGAAAGGGGAGGAGGTGGAGGGAAAGGGAGAAACAAAAAAAAGTAAATAAAATGAAATAAATCTTTAAAGAAAACTTTCACATAACATGAACCAGAGCAATCCAACAATATACAGTATAAAGAAAAATACACTGTGACCAAATGTGATTTCAGGTACAGGACACAAGAATGAGCTTGTGGAGCACACTCAGAAACCCATTGCTAAAACAAAATAATAAAAAAAATAAAAAACCATTGCTAGCATCTATCGTGGCAGTCATGAGCCTGCGGCGCACGTGCTGCAGTGGCCGCCTGTACCGCGAGGACTCTTAAGGGCTTGCCATCATGGTCTGCCACAGTGACAGGCAAAGGAAGAAGACCGTGTGTCAGCACGTGCAGAGCCCAGTGTGGGCCTGCCCTTGCTGGCACCAGCTGCTGGGGAGGCTGGCGTGGGAGGCTCCCAAGTTAGGGCCCACCTGGCCAACTTAATATGACCCTACTTCAAAAACGAAGAGAGAAGGAAAAAAAGATGAAAACTGGTGGTGTGGCCCAGTTTTAGAGCACCCCAGGTTTAATCCCCAGTACAGTTAATTCAGTAAAAGTATTGACAATTTCAGTTCTCATTAAAAACTGAGCAAGCTAGAAATAGAAGGGAACTTCCTCAGTTTCATGAAAGTGCAAATTAAAACTATCCTAAAATACATTACAGACCCGCTAAAATTAAGTGATGTGTAGTGGCCAGTGATGGTGAAGACCTGCAGTTGAGGCACAGACACTGCGGTGGGAGGGCCGAGTGGCACAGCTCTCAGATGCTGGGTATGTTTGCCACAGCCGGCCTGCTGCTCCTTGGGGCAGGACGGCACACCGACCCATCAGCAGGCATGCACACAGCGTTGCAGCAGCTTGCTTGCTTTTTCTTTCTTTTTGTACCAGGGATTAAACTCGGGACCTTGTGCTTGCCAAGCAGGCACTCCTGCTGAGCTATGTCTCCAACCCTGCAGCAGCTTTCGTCCTGACCAGTGGACCGCCAGTTTAAGGCCAGCCTGGGCAATTCAGACTTATCTCAAAATTGAAATAAAAAAGGGCTGGGAAAGCAGTTCATTGAGAGAGTACTTGCCTTGCACGTTGAAGACCATTTCAGTCCGCAGCCCCACCAAAGAAAAAAAAATTTAAAAAATAAATGTCTGTTTTACTTGTGGTAAAGATTAGAGAGGAATCTTATAGCTATGTCTTAAGTAAATGAAGGCAGACTAAAAGAATATATTACTGTTTAGGGACTGGGGATTTGGCTCAGCGGTGGAATGCTTGCCTAGCAAGCTGGAAGCCCTGGGTTTATTCCTCAGCACCAAAACCAAAACAATAACCCCCCAAAACACCAAAACCCTCCCCTAAAAGCATATATACTGTGTAGTACATTTATATGAAATTCAAAGCTGGGCAGCACAAGTAGGAGCGCAGTCTTGGCAACACAGAGGAGCCCTGACTCCAAAAGCGAAAGGAAGAGTGGTGCCGGGGCTGTGCAGAGGCCCGGGTTCAGTCCCCAGTGCCACACGCTCTCACACTTGCATGCATGAACACTAAGCATTAGAGTGATGCTAACCCTGATGAGTGGGGGCCTGAGTGTGCCTCCTTGGGCCCTGGAAGCAGTCTACATCTGGACCGGGACAGTAGTGACAGCCAGGCGTGCGCCAGATCATCAGGCTTATACCCATTTACAAGAGCCATTGGGTTGACTTTCATGAATTTTGCAGGTTGATATACCAAGAAATCTGCGCAGTATATGGCATTACAGATTGAGAAGGTTTAATCGGCAAGCACTTGGCAGCTTACCTTTGTTACTGCTTGCCACCCTCTAACTAGAGAAAGAACTTAGAGACAGAGAGAGGAGATAAGGCGAGAGAGGCCCTGAGAAACACACTTTCCTCGCCCACGCTGAGGAGAGTTGGCAACAGGAACCTTGGGAGCTGTTTTCCGCTGAAGAACATCACTATTCGGTTCATGGAGTCAGATCTCCAGCTTTTGATTTTCCACCCTGCCATTATCAAATCAAGCTTTCCTTCTGTGTTTTTGAAACAACAGAATGATGAAGAGAAAATGACCACATACCCTTCACCGTTCAGTGGGCTCCCTTGGACATGATGGCAGGTTTGTGTCCTTTTGGTTTTGAGTAGTTCAGATCTTACTTACCCTTTTCTTTCTGCTTCAGGAGCACTCTGGAAGAGTTTTCCGACTCCAGTTTGATGAATTCCAGATTGTCAGCAGTTCACACGATGACACCATCCTCATCTGGGACTTCCTCAATGACCCAGCGGCCCAAGCAGAGCCCCCACGCTCCCCGTCGCGAACATACACCTACATCTCCAGATAGACCCTGGACCTCGCCCGCCCAGGTAGGAGCAGGAGAGGCAGAGGGGAGATGCTGGGAATTAAGTCCAGGCAGCACGGCTAGCGCCACTTCTGCCTGGGCATCCAGCCTGCAGTCCAGAGGGCTGTGGGTCCTCCTGAGAAGTGGATCTAACCATTTCTTTGCAGGACAATTGCTGGGAAAATAGAATGAGATTTGAACCTGCTTGAAAGCAGATTTAGTGCCCAGGTCAGACACAACCCGCAGAGACCTTCAAGCCCAGCTAATAACCCCCTGTGTGCAGACTCTGTCTCGCTGTCTGCACTGTCACTGACTCCTGGTTGCAGCCTAAGCCCTGCTTCCTGCCCGACCGCAGAGAGAAGGCCTGGCGCTTGCCTGCAGCAGCTCTGCAGCTCTGAGGACTCACAGTGCCGTCCACCCGGGCACCTAGAGTACCCAGGGCGTCTGCACCTGTCTTGGTGCATACGGCAGTCACACCTGGTGTCCTCTCCCATCCATGTACATTTAGTCACCAAGTAACAGCAGGGAGTGTGGCTGTCCTTACTGCCCCCTTCTTGTGGCCGAACCACAAGCACACTCCACTTGGGCCACTGCTAGTGGTCCTGAGGGTGCTCGGCTGGCCCTCCCCTCGGCCTCTGCTCTCCAGTGCCTCGACCCTCAGCCCTTTGACCAGGCCCAGGATGTGTGCCCTCACACCGGTGACTTCCCAGATTGAGTCTCTTGGTGCACAAAATGAAGGGTGCTGTGTAGAGATGCTGATTTTGAATTCTTGGTGCCTAGAACATGATAAGCCCTCAGTAAATCTGCAAATTATTTGTGAGACAGGGCCTTGCTATGTAGTTCAAGTTGACCTTGAACTCACTATGTAGCCCAGGCTGGTCTCAAACTGAAGGTGATCCTCCTGCCTCAGGCTCCCAAGTGCTGGGGTTCTAGGCATGCAACACCACATCCAACTGCTCATTGTTACTAATACTGTAATTCTTTTGTACCTATCCCTACTTTGTAACATGATTTTCCTTAGACTTAAGCATTTAGCCTATTTTGGATGTTTTTTGTTGGTTGGTTGGTTTTTGTATTTTAGGGAAGGGTCTACAGGGTATTCAGAGGCTCACTACTAGATCAGACTTTGACTCGTAGTGATCCGCCTGTTTGCAGCCTCCCAGGAGCTGGGATTATAGTTGCTTGCCTCCACGCCCAGTCTTAATTTCTGTCTCAGCACACCCCGGGGGTGGGGGCAGCACAGCAGGCCTGGGGATTGAAAAACATCTCCCCACCCTTTTCCCCTACCCCTGTGCCTGCTTGCCAGCGCTTTAATCCTCTGAGCTATTTGTCTGGCCCTTTGTTTGTTTGCTTAGGGGGGAAATGCTGGGTATGAAATCTAGGGCCTTCAACATGCAAAGCCCATGTTTGACCACTGCGTTGTGTGGGTAACCCAATTTGTATCACTTTCCTTAACTCTGGTTGCTCTGTCTCCTTCCTTCTCTTACCCCTAAAACAGACCTTCCAAGAGTATCTCAGGTAGAGGCTGGGAAGATGGCTTAGTAGAATAAGTGCAAGGGCCTGAATTCAATCCCCAGTTCCGCCAACAAAAAAAAAAAAGTAAAGAGTGTCTTAGGTTTTTCTGACTTATCTAAGCCCCCTTCTTGGGCTGATCTGTCTGTTCCTAAAGCTTTAAGCTCTTGTGTCACATTTCTGTGTATGTGACTCAAATTTGTATCTAGAGCCCAACTGGCTGGGCTCTGCCTTTGTCTCCAGGCCTTATCTCTAGCCACCGTCTGCACATCTGCGCTTGCTGTACGGGGCACTGCCCAAGCTTCTGTCTATGGCTCCTCCAGCCAGCCCCCAGCCACCCTCCCTGGGTCCATCCCTGCTCTGAACGGCCTCATTTGTACCTGGCCACTCAGGCAGAAGCTCAGAGCCACCCCATCCAGTCTGCCCTCCTGGGAGCAGTGAGAACTGGGCCCCCTGACCCCTGGCCACCACTGCCTGAGCCTTCCCGTGGCACCCTGAATGTGTCGGCAGCCTCAGCCAGTCTCGGTCAATCCCTGCCATGCTAGGCACCTTGGACAGGAGCCCCGATCCTGCATGTGCAAGGAGCGGTCTTGGGAATGGACCCCTTGTCCCTTCTCCCAGTTGATAGCCAAGTGTATGTTCTTTTGATCCCAGAGCAGGTGCGACAGGGGAGAGGGGGTAATGATTGTTGGCTCCGTTTCCACACAGGACTCATTGCAGTTGCAGTATTTAATATATCTGCAAAGACCAAGACAAACAACAACAGCAACACTCAAATTCCTACCTGGCTCCCTGGACCTGCAAGGAGCAGGGCTTCAAGACTCCTGGTGGGATACAGTTGGTCTGCGGCTGACCAGGACCGTCTGCTTGGCCTCAGCCCGCTGCTTCAGTGCTGCTATCAGAAGATGTCTTGTATCTTGAGTGAATGAATAATGGGGACGCTTTTGCTGCTCCCCTTCCCCCTCCTTTCCCTCACACCCGTTCTTCCTCCATTTGGTTCCAGACAAAGATGACTTATAAATATATTTAGTTGTTTGGACAGAATCTCTCTTGCTTTGCGTTGAGCAGAAGAATGGGTTTCCCCAGATAGCCCTCTTCTAGGGGCACACAGAGTCTGGGGTCGCCATGTTCACTGCAGGGTCCGCACCTGGCCAGAGCAGAGGAGACGGCGCCCTGACAGCCTCCGAGGGAGGGGAAGAGAAAGCGAGTGTGCCCTGGAGACCTGGCCTGTGCCTCCGCTTTCCGCTTCCACCCCCTCTCCTCCCCTGCCCTCAGCCTGGAGAGCTCACCCGCAGCGTGCCGCATCTGGAGGGGCCCATGTGTAGGCCTGCTGTTGGGACCCGAGGCGCTGAGGCAGCAGAGGATTCTCAGTGTCACACTGTCATCCCACTGGAGACTGCTCCTCATCCTGTACCTGGTAGCAGGAGCTTCCTGGACGCTATGGGTGGCTGCATCTTTGTGGACTCAGTGGTCTGCCGGATTCCATGTAGAGTGAGGGAAGGAGCTACTGATTGCATTTCCTCTCATTAACAATTAGATGTGTAATAAAGGCCTTGTACTTTATCTTCAATCACTGGTAAAGACTCAGCCTACAGAAATCTTCGAGCGGCAGGAGCCAGTTGCTCAGTGTCCTACACGGTGGCTTCCTCCTCACAGCCTCCGAGGCCCAGGCAGGCACCTGAACCTGCTAGGACCACCGGCAGGGGTACTTGCGTGATGGCCAGGCATGAACGTTGGTTTCTCTGTCCTTGGGGCCAGTAGGTGTGTTTGGGAACTTGATCTCCCCATCTCAGTCTTGCGCTGCAGAACCGTGCTTCTGCTTCTCCCAAGCCTAGTATCTGCAGAAGAGAACACTGCCTGAGGGGCAGTGGGTCGAGTTTGGCACACGGGGTTTATAGACGGGCGGGAACTGCCTTCTCTCTCCTCCTTCCTCCCAGCTTCCGTCTGTTTGCTTCTTCCCCAGCACTGAGGAGAGTAAGTGGCCATGGCAGGGGCGGGGCCAGCATGGCCTCTTGCACAGCAGCTGGGTGGGCTTCCAGCCAGTAGCCGATGGGGTGGAGGGGCGGCTGGCCTCGCCTGCGTGCCCCTTGGAAGCTGAGCAGTGAGGCGTCTTGTTGCTGTTCCCAGCCCGTGCAGCCGAGCCTAAGGAAACACATCCTGCACGGTGGCGCAGAAAGCGCAGGTGGCGTTGCACGAGGCCTCCAGCCCAGCCTCCGTGAGCTCTGCAGAGCGGAGAGAAGCACCGCTCTGTGCTCCGACTTGGAGGGAGGTTCCCCGCGAGGGCAACACTGGCACTGAGAGGTGGCCTGTGGGGGTGCGGTTTGCCTTTCCTGCTTTACAGCTGCTTTTAAGCTCTTAGTCTCAAGTTCTATTCAGAAAACATTTTCTCACTGTATTTCCCTTCCCAGCTACCAAAATGCTATAGAGACTTGTTCTCTGCTTTGCCACTGTCAGGGCTTCTTGTTTATTGCGTTCAGTATTGATGGCTGTTGGACTGTTTGAGGTTTTTGCTGCAGGTGAAGAAAGCTATCAGCTCTGAAAAACACACAGGCACTAAACAAGGGTAGGTTTCAAGCCATTGTGACTCCTGGCTGTCCCTTCACTAGCTCTCATGCACTGCCGTCAGAGTGGGAGCAGAGTGGGGCACTGGCCTCCCACAGGTGCTGGGTCCATGCTTAGCACCACAGAGGGAAAACGGCGTGGGGCAGCTGTGTGCCTCACTGCCCAGGCTTCCGCCGTCTGGGTTGCGCTGAAGGCACCGCGTGGTAGAGAAAGCCCCTGGGCGGGAGGGTGGACCCCGCAGGGGCACAGCCATCAGCTCAGGTGAGGCGTCGCCCCGCAGTCCTCTGCTGCGGAAGGGAAATGGGAATGAAGTTAAGTGGTCTGAAAACTTGATCATTCACGTTTCTCAGCTCTGGGGGTCATTTACCAGTTCATTGTAGAAGAAATAATCAGGTAAGTAGAAGTTCATTTCCAGAGAAGGTAAACCCCACTTACCATCTCTGCATGATTTCAGTGGGAATTGATTATCACTAATCCCCAACTGAGATTTAAAAAATGTAAAATTTGACCTTTGTGAAAAGAAACAAAGACATCTTGACACATTTAAAGGAACGGTAAAAAAGAATTGTAGATGTCCCCTGGCTCTGAAAGGAAGGATCCCCAGTGTATCTTGGTTTCAAACCTTTCTTTAGCATAGGTAGTTGAGGCGTGTGTGCGCTGCAGCTGCCGGACAGACTGCCAGAGCGCCCTTCAGCTGAGCGCAGCCTGCAGTGGGCGCGACTTTCGGAGGTGCCCCTTGCACTTTCCCTCGGCTAAGCTCTTCTTTATGGGTCCTCCATGGAGACAGGACTTGTGTAAAGTCTGGGGCTCAGAACTTGTGTTTGGGGCTAGAGGTTGGCTGCGGAGGAGAAAGCATGTCCCCTTTGTTTCTTCCGGAGCCATTATCTGAAAAGCTGTGGCTGGTTGTCTCAGAACTTGCTTATGTGTGGAAACGGGACTTGCGACGTCCATGTGGGAGAATATATTAGAAATTATTAGGGCGATTTTTTTCTTTCCTGGAATTGGGTTAGGTTCCTTGGCATTGCTGACCTTAGCGTTTTCCTTCTGCCTCGGATGGTGGCACCTTGTAACCCAGACGTGGACGCAGCCCAGGCCAGAGTGGTGCTGGCCCAAGGGTCAGGTGTACCCTTGATTCTGTAGTAGCCCAGGGTGCTCGTAGGTAGAAAGAGGGGTGTAGAGATACCCACCCGTGACTGTCACATCAGGTTTACCTCGTGACTAACCCGCACTGCTGCTTCCACATCTGGGTAAGTGTGACAGTCCCATGTGCAACCAGACTACCAGCTGGGCTTGGCTCCCTGTGCCACAGTCACACAGCAGGCCACTGACAGTCCACAGCCTCCAACCACAGCTGTGCTCCACGTAATCAGTTAGAACAGTCATCCCTTAGGGCAGGGAGGCAAACATACAGAACTTCCAGTGATATAAACAGCCCACTGCAGCACACATGCCATAGTTTGCCTCCACTGTCTTAGGGGACTAAAACTGAGCTTTACTTCTAGTTCTTTTTAACCTAGAATCCATTTATGGCATCAGAATCCTTGGAGGTAAAGAGAAAAAACAAAGGAGCATGATTGTCTCAGGCAGAGCTTAGCTCCTTTGATAGAGAGACACCCTTCAGTTGGAAGTTGATCGCCCAAATGTCCCAGAGGCAGTGACACCTGAAGTTTGTGCTTACAGACCATCAGTGAGTTCTTTGAGCTCCTGGCTGGGGTGTGTGCGCGTGTGTGCGTGCACACGCGTGCGCATGCACACACGTATGTGCATTGCTTGCCCTCTTAAGCCTTCCTCCTCTTGGACACTGCAGGAAAAGACCAACTAGGAGGTTGAGCTGGAGTCCCAAGGAAGCTAACGCCTTCCCAAATGAGGTCGCTCAATCGAGCAGCCGGGCAGGGATGTGCAGTGCCCCTCCGTGGTGGGGATAAGGCTGGCGGCTCAGAAGCTCTGGCTCAGCCAGGCCCTGTGCTGTCCTTCCGTGAGCACTGACAGCTTTGACGTCTGTGATTACGTTACAGTGATGTGGAGTCAGTGTACCAGTGTGTCACAACCTAGGGTCATGGTAATAGAGTGCTGGGATTCTTTTTAACTTCCAAAAAGAATAAATGAGAAATATATAATTAAAGGTAATTTCCTAAGTGTCCGTTTTTCCCCTAAGTGTCTTATCTCTTTGAACCAACATGAAATGGACCGGAACTTTCTCAGGAACAAACGTTGTAGAGATGTAGAGACCTGTATGCACAGTACAGTGGGTGTCTGCTGAGGCAATGGGACACACGAGATGGGGCTGGAGATGGGAAGAGTCTGGGTTCCCAAACGATTGAGGTGAAGCCACAGTGACATCCAGCCTGCATATTGGTCATCACAGCCGACCACAGCCCAACCTGCTGCTCTGTGGGTGAGCACTTGCTCTGAGCCCTTGGCCTTGACCCCAGTTGCCCTGCACCCCTTGATCTCACCTTTGAGGATTTCTGGTGCAGCTCTGGACGCCGAGAACTGGGAGACACCTCTGTACCCAGGGAGCCTTTTCCACAGCCTGCCAGTCAGAGGCCCGGGGGAGAGCATGGCAAAGAGGCCTCCCTCCCAGCCCTCCTGTGGCACTGCAAGTGGGACCATATACATCGTGACTTCAGACCTTGGGCTGCTGATCCTCAGCTGCCCGGGCCCCTGTGTGCATCCAAACTGCCTCTGGCCACTTTTGTGCCTCTGACTTCAGTGGCATCCAGCCTAGTGTAGAACTGGCACTGGAGCTGGAGGAGTATCAGAGCATATCAGAGCACTAGGACCCAGCCTTTTGTCATTGAGGAAACAGAGGCAAGAGTGGGCCCAGTGAGGTATGGCATACTCCTGTAATCGCAGCACCCAAGAGGCTGAGGCAGGAAGATCACCATGAGGTTGAGTCCTGTCTGGACTACAGAGTTTGTTCAAGGCAGGACCCCATTACCCAAGATCACCTGGTATCCACTCTCTAACAGGCCTCACCCTAGAGTCTGTACAAAGACTGCAGCTGCCAGAGCCTCCTGCTGGGCTCCGGAGCCTGGGACTGAGCGGAGCCTGGGCCTGAGGCTGGCCGGCTTCTCTCCAAGCCCCTTAGACCTGCAGTCTGTGCACTGACTGGGAGGACGGCAGTGTAGCCACTGTGCAAAGGGCCCTCCCCCCTTAAGCCTACAGCTGTACTTCCATCAGTAGAGATGAAGGGAGGAGACCTCACTTCCTTCTGATTGGCTCTTGCCAATTAAGAGCATTTTATTAGGCTGCTAATTAAAGGTACTTTGTTAGCAGCAGGAGAGGCCGGGTGGGTGCCTGGCGTGATGGAGGACACCAGGAGAAGTTGTTTTCCTCCCCCGTGGAAGCACAGCCTCGCGGAACTCCAGTCCCTGCCTCTCCCGCTGCGCCTGCCACACCCCTTGCTTTCAATTAGCAGCTCTGAGGGGAGTGGGGTCATTACCACGCTGGTCAGAGCCCCCGCACCTCCTTGGGCCACGGGAGGCCCTTCCAGCTGCCCGCACCTCGAGCCTGGGCAGGCCGGAGCAAGGGGGCTGCAGAGCAGCCCTCCCTCACCACAGGCCCCTGGCAGCTGTCCCCAGTCACTGCCGTAGGAGGTGTCCCTGGGGACCCTGAGTGGCTCTCAGAGGACCCCATTCTGCCAGTGGAGCTCACGGGAGGCTGGAAGTAGCTGCCTTGGCCGGAGGAGGCCCCGCAGCAGCCCAGCACGTGGGGCTGGCACGCGGGGTCACCGAGGACAGCTCCTCGCCTGGCCCTCCGCACCCCTCACTTAACTGCAGAATTAGCACCGGCCCGGGCCCGGTGGGCAGATTTATGGCAGGGCCTGCCTCCCTCCGTTTAACCCGAGGCCGGCCTGGGCTCCAGACACTAAATTAGATTTTTGACAATTAGAGAGACTAATGGGCGCGCGGCCATCCCCAGAGCCAGATACCCAGCAAGGCCGCCCTGCAATATCAGCCGCGCTGCAGCCCGCGCTGGCCTCCCTCGTGGGCTCCCTCCTCTCCGCCCTGCCCGTCCGTCTGCCTTGCTGCCGGCCGGTCTCTGCTCCCTCCTGGCCCGGGCCCCTCCTGCCGGTCCGCTTCCTCTGGCCAGCCGCCCTGAACGGAGCCCCAGCCCGAGGGCAGCGCCGGGGTGCCCGCTGGGCCCTAGGTGCTCCGGGCCTGCCCCCGAGGCCCGCCCTCCCTGCCGGGCGCCGTGGCTGTGGCCCTCCGCTCCGCAGGCCGGCGGCCCGTAATGAGACTGCAGTAAGTGGCGTTGGGGGGGCCGCTCACACTCACTCAGGCAGACTCATAGCTCTGTCAGGCTGATTGGTCCTGAGTGGAGGCGGAAACGGCCCCCCACGGACACGCTGAGATTGGTTATAAAATTACAAGCATTTGTTCTGCTGTCAGTGTCCTTACCTCCCTCCCCTCTGCCCGCCTGCCCGCCCGCCCGCCCAGGCTCCTCACCATGGCTGGCTCCTCTCCCTCTGGTCGGCCCACACACCCTGCGGGCCTGGCCAGGGCCGCCACAGCCCCAGGGCCTAGTTCATGGGGCTCCCAGTAGTTCATGGAGCTCGCAGCCGGGGCAGAAACCAGCTCCAAACCAGCTCCTGCCGGCCTCAGAGTGGCCCGATCCTGTGCTGAAGGCACACAGGCCTTGGGGGCTTCGCAAGAGGGCAGAACCCTAAGGCCAGGCCTCTCTGAACCGCCCATTCCCCTGGGCCTCTGTCTCGGCCCTGGCCCTACCCGCAGCCGGTGGGACCTTGGGAGGGCCCAGTCCAACTGTGAGATCGGCCCTCAGCCTGAGGCACAGCCTGGTCCCTTAGCCCTGCCCCAGACCAGCCCTCGCCTTCATGTCTGGAGGCAGTTAGGAGGTGCTGTGGAGGGACGCATCCTGGCTGCTGGCCCCGTGAGGCCTCCCACGCCTGCCTTCGTACTCACCGCTGCTGTGTGCTGTAATTGCGTCTTTACCGGGTGGTACCAGCTCGTGTTCCCCAAGGGTGGTGGATTGGCACCTGCATGCCAAGGCCAGCTGTGCAGCACCTAGAGGTCAGCACTCCCCACCTTAGGGTGGGGATGCTACTCCCCAAGTGGCTCCCTTCCCACTGCCCCAGGCCCTGAGGCCTGAGCAGCCAGAAGCTCTACCCCAAGGCTGAGGGGCTTCCCAGGGAGGGTGCTGGGCCCTGACACCTCACCCAGGGTCCCAGCAAGACAGCTGCAGCTTCCCTGCTGGCCACCAGATGTCTCCCTAAAGCACTCCAGCTGGGCAAGCCTCTCACAGACCTGCGGCACACCCATCTCACAAGTGGTCACCGCTCACTTCGACTTGCCCTGGGTAACCACTGTGGCCACGCCCTCCTGGCCTGCAAGAGCGCCCAAGTCCCCAAATTACAGCTCCCAGCTAGGATACGCATGGGGGGATTCACACTCCCATGAACTCTGAGACTCCCAGGGTCTCAGACCAAAAAGGGGTTCCACCCCCTCAAACTGGAGACCACCAGCTGCAAGCCCAGGTCCAAGGCTGCAGGCAGTGCTGCCCCATGACTCAGTGGTGGATCCACCATCTGCGGTGCGAGGATACCCTGCTTACAGGAGGCCCATGTGCTGGCAGAGGGCGGGGCTGGACAGCAAAGCTGTATGACACTGGGTGAGGCCCCTGACCTCTGTTTCCACCTATAAAGAGGGTTGGGACACCTCCCTGTGACATACAAGGCTGGGCCAGATCCATTTCTACAAGAACGGGCCAGGAGGAGGGGCGCTGGCATAGTGGGGAGCTGGGAAACAGACCCTGCTGTGGGGCAACCTTGTCAACTACAGCCTGCTGGGTGCTGGGGTGGAGCAGGCTGGGTGCTGGTGGCCTCCGCACAGCGGCTGGGGCTGGTCCCCAGGGCAGGTAGGATGGGGCCTGATAGAGAGGGGCATGGGAGGAGCCTGCACCTTCCCTGAAGGGCACCTGGCCTGCCCCCCCTTGAGGAAGGGTGGCACAGAAGGGCAGAGGGGTGTGTCCTCTGCTTTTTGATACCCCCTTCCTCAGAAGAGTCCCCTGGCCCCGGGGGTGGTCCCTCAGTCCTCCCTCTGCCCCTGCAGGGATCCCTCCCCAGGTGGCGGGGAGGACGCGCCTATACCTAGCGGTAAGTATGCGCAGCATTACGTATGTATATTAGAGAGTAAATAACCCCAAAAAGCGCCTTGTAAATAGACTCCGAGTTTATCCTTTATTAATGAGGCACCGAGTGCCCCGCTGTTTTAGAGCAGCGAGACTTTCATAATATCAAAACCTAAATTACACTTGCGGCTCTCATCCCTGGGACGAGCGTCTTGCAGCTCTGCTTGCAGAGTGAGTAAGCAGGAATCCCTCCCTGCGGCAGGGCAGGGGCAGGGGCAGGGGCAGAGGCTACGTGTGCAGCCCCGGGCCAGAGGCTTCCGTGGCCGGGGCTGCGGGTGCAAACAGCCAGGGCCAGTAGGCATCCAGCTGCGCAACCCGGGGAGAGTTCACAGGGTCCAGGAGCCACCCCTGGCTCTGAGATTTGGAGGCTGGGCATGGGGCAATGTTTCAGCAGAGGGCTGTGGACACTGTAAAGCTCTGTGACCAAGGCATTCCCCCTGTCTCCTCTTAGTGTGGCATCCCCTGGCCCGTGGGGAGGGTGCAGGAGGGTGCTGGGGCAGCCTGAGGGAGGCTGGGCTGGAAGGTGAGACGTGATGGTGCACACAGCAGTGACCCAGCCCTCTCTCACATGACAGGACACCTGTGTCTGCTGCTCGGTTCTGGAAGGGACCACATTTGGGCCGCAGACGTGGGCCTTTCCCACCCACGAATCCAGAAGGTCCAATGCAGAACCCCGAGCAGCGGCCCATGGGCCCAGGCCTCCTGGTCCCACAAGTCACCCTGGGGGTGCTTGTTGTCCGGCCAGGAGGCCAGGTGTGCAGGCAGCATGGGCCGACAGGATTTATGGCTGGCCTGGCCCCACCCCTGGTGCTCCGGTGGGTGCCATGTCGGATCTGTCCCATTATATGGACAGTTGGCTTTAATAGTCATTGTACGATCACTCGGAGCCCGGGAAACATCGCGGGGCGACACCCCCTCCACTGGAACCGCTGCTCCCCAGCCACACGGCCCATCCGTACAGTAAATTAAAAATATGAATCACTTCTCCCCACTGCCTCCCCAAACGCTCATCTTGTCAGCCTCCATGTTGCCTTCATTTGTATTACCTTAATTTAATGTTAATTATGGTCTTCATTTACAAGGAACAAGCGAGCCCTGCTCTGCCAGGGGACCCTCCTGCCCCTCCCCCTCAGCTGGAGGAGAGGCTGGAGGAGACGGGCCGCAGAAGGGATGAAGAGGGTGTTGGGGAGGCCATGAAAGGTGATCTGGGCCCTCAGCGGCTGGTGGCCATTCCGGGAGGGGCTGGGGCACCCCCACCTCCTCCACACACCCTGTCTTCAATCACTTATTCATTCAACATCTACTTATTGAGCACCTAGTATGTGTCAGGTGTCCAAGGAACAGAGAGGCCGGCACCATTTTGCCTGGTCAGGGACGATGGTTATCGCCCCTCCATCCCAAGGTCCATGTGCTGGAAAGCAGCCACGCGGGACAGCCATTCTCCAGGTGGTTGATGGCTTGCGGGCTCTTTCCGCATCTCTCCTGCTGCACACTGGCCAGCCTCAGAGTCCAAGGGTATAGGGCAGGAGAGGCCGGGAGGGCAGGGGTGGCTCCTGGTCCCTGCTGTCACCAGCACCCACGGTGGAGCCCTCCTAGCCCTTGGTTGTCAGTGGAATGTGGAGTCTGTAGGAGCTCCATAGTGTGGGTAGCAGATGTCTCGCAAGGAGCCACCGGCTCGGAAGCCACCATTAACCATCCTCATCCCCGCTGCAGGGAGCAGGGGCTCCAGCGGCGAGTCCTGCCTGCAAATGGGGTGCTCCGAGCGAGCGCAGCCCGACTGACCCAGGCTCAGAGACCCCGACCTCCAGTCCCAGCGCCCCTTGGGTTCTGCGTGCACTAGTGAGTGTACACAACGTGCTCAGCAGCCCGTGTGCACACACACGCACACCCCGCCCGCGCGCGCTGTCAGCAGCGCTGATGACATTGGCGCTGAGGAAAGTGATGACAAATGCCCGTTATCAGCGAACGAGGCCGATGACAAATGGGCGGGCGCCCGAGCAGCCCCATTACGCTGTAATAACAGAAGATGGATGGCTCGGCGCCCCCCACCCCGAGGCCGCGCGGGAACGGCCAAACCACCGCGCCCGCCGCCCGTCGCGGGGCCTGGGAGCCTACGAGCCTACGGTCCGCGGGGAACAATGCACGGCTCAACCGGCGCGTGGGTGGATGGGGTCTGGCCTCCCCGCCACCGCCGGATCGCAGGTGCATGCACACACAGCCTGCACGCGCGCCAGCGCCTGTGACAGTGCAAGGAGTAGCTGCAGCTCGCATCAGGCTGAGTCCTGACCTCACAGAACCACACACGCACGCATGCTTCACGCCACGCGGAAGCACACGACTGCCTACACGTGTGCCCACACCCCACCATCCTGCCGGGCCTTCAAAAACCAGTTGAATGCGTGCGCACGCCGCTCCCGACACAGCTGCACACGCTGAGTTGGGGTAAGCAAGCACACAAGCAGCCCCACGCTCCAGACACAACCCTGGGGGCCAAACACCCTCGTGACACGCCCGGAGCCCTGGTGTCCACGCGGCGCTGGCTGGGGTCATGAGGGCCATGGAACCACCTCCGTCTTCCGGAGGTCAGGCTTACCCGCCGGGTCCAACGGGCCACGGCTGAGGGCAGACCGTTACTTGGCTTTGGCCCAGAAGCATCCTGGAGCCCACAATGCCTGATGCCCATATTTGGGGGGGGACGCCCTGGGTGAGTGCTGGGAATGGGACCCAGCGCTGCGGGGCGCAGGGAGGAGGAGGCCAGGCCGCTGGGCCTGTGCAGGCCACATGGCCTGGGATTTTGAAACAGAGGGCTCAATTTGATCCTGTTGTCTGTCTTGAAATTCTTTTTAATTTTTATAATAGGAGCCCTGTACTCAAAAACTATATAGGCAGACCTGGGTGTGGGGTCCACAGCAGAGCGGGTTCGCACAGGGCCTTCAGGCCTCTGGAGGGTGCGGGACTGAGGCAATGGGCGAAGATGCGGGTTTTCACCCCGAACTGCTGCCGTCACGCGCTTCTCCCGGTGCGGGTTTCTCCCTGCCCACACCCCTGGCGCAGGGCGGGCCGGACCTCCCCAG
This sequence comes from Octodon degus, assembly GCF_000260255.1. NCBI lineage: Eukaryota > Metazoa > Chordata > Mammalia > Rodentia > Octodontidae > Octodon > Octodon degus. Next base: position 1,211,507 of record NW_004524618.1, read on the forward strand.
CGTGCCTACATACCCCGGCCGGGCACTTGTTTGTTGAATGCACACAGAAGCGCACGGATGGATGCGTCTGCGGGTTCACTGGCACACCCACGGGCAGGGGCATCGTGTCCCCAGGAGAGCACACAGACCCACTGTCCCCGGCCCATATTTCCTCCAAGGCCACCTCACCACCGTGGCAGCTGGGGGGCAGAATGCCCTTGCCTCGGCGGTCTTGTGGAAGACAGGGCTGGGCAGGAGCTGAGGGTGAGACCCACAGCGAAGGCAGAGGCCCAGGATGGGGTGAGGGAGGGGCAGGCACCGCGGGGCTCCCGCGCGCGCACCGCCCCCTTCTGTGCTCCGGGTCTTCGGCCGAGCGCCCCGGAGGCCTCTGGGGCCACCGCCTCCTGCCCCTCGGGCTCCCCGGTGACCTCCAAGCCTCCCGCCTCCCGCAGGAAGCGCAGGTCGGCCCCTTAGGCAGGCAGGTCGCAGCGGCCGCGAGCCTGGGGCGGGGGCGGGGGTCGGCCAGTGCCGGGGTCCCCCGCCGCCTCAGCGCGCGGAGCATCCCCAGCGGCCGCCGCAGTCGCTGGTCGCGCAGCTCGCTCCGCCCCGCCAAGCCCTGCGGACTAGGATGGGGCCTGTTCCCACGTCCCGCCTTCGGCTCGCGAGCCTGAGGTGCGGGGTTGGAGCCGTAGCCACCGCCCCAGCCCGCGATAGGGTCGTGGGCCCCGGCCCGGGGCTCCACCCCCGCCCCCCACCGGGTCCCAGCCGCTCCCCGCCCCCTCCCCGCCTGTCCTCGTGCGCCCTCTGCCGGCCACTCGGCTAGTGGCGCCTCCGGCCCAGTCCGGACTTGGTCCCCCGGGGACTCCTCCCTGGAAACCCGAGATGGGGGCTGGGGCGCACGGCGCAGTCCGCACAGCTCTCCACGGCTGCCGGGGTGCCTCTACCGGCCGAGGGCCTGAGGGAGAGTCCGGGATTGGAGAGGAAGGGGAGCCCCCAGGGAAAACAGCCGGGCTTCCTGAGTACCGAGGTCTGCGTGAACCCCAGCTCTGAACCTCTGCGCTGTGTGACTCAGGAGAAATGAAGGTACCTCTGTGTCCCACGGGGACGAGACCTGGAAGTGGCGAGATCCACGCCCCCTGGCTTAAGGGTGGACTGGCCAGGCCCAGGACTCTAATCCGTCAACGCTGCCAAAGCTTTCTTGAAACAAACCCGACGCACGGTGTGCAGCTAACCCAGGTCTTCCTGGGGTTCCCTCACTCGCTGCGCGGGTTTCTCCAACCTCCGAGGAAGCTGGCGCCCTCCAGTGGGGACCAGAAACATCGTCTCGGGCCCCTGGCGGGCACTGTCGGAAAGGCGCCCGACGACCGGGAACCGGACTCAGATCAGAGGCTCCGCCCCGCCTGCCTGGGAAAGGGGCGCAGTAGAAAGGGAGCCGCATCCAGGGCGTGGTCCCAGGTAAAGCCGGGGGAGCGTGAGGGTCCTGGCGCCTGGGAAGGCTCCGCGCGGTCCCAAATTTAGCTGCAGCTAGACTTTCACAAGTCATACCTACTTCTGGAGAGTGGGGTCCTGGCAGGGTCGCTGAGCTGGGGCACCCCAGCCCACAAGCTGAAATGCAGGGCTGTCCTCTGGCATCTCAGAAGTGCCGCAGCTGGCAGACTTGCTCCCCGTGGGGCCTGGACTGCAGGCCCTGCTTCCTTGCTGGCTGGCAACCTGGTCCGCTCCTCAGGGGTCCTCTGCGCCTGCTCTCTCTGACTGCTCCTTCTGCGGCCAGCTCAGGAAAGCCTTGACCAAGGGCTTCTCGTGGTTACACCAGGCCGGCCAGATAGTGCCCTCTGCCACAGCTGTGCCTTTTCTAGAGGTGTCCCCACTTCTCACAGCTGAAGATTTCGCCCACAGTGGCAGAGCCGGCCACTACTAGAGCCGCGCTGAGCACCCTGCCCTGTACCCTGCCTAGGGTGGGCAAGTCCCCCTGCCAGCACTGGCCACCCTGGCCTCTGTGACACATTCTCCAGTGGCCCCCAGCCTCATGGCCTCGGTTTTGTCATCTGCAAATGGAGCTAGGGGCTGAGCAACAATGGAAATTCCTCCAGGGTCTTGAGTGACTGACGCAAGAAGACAGAGCATCCTAACCCCTAGGACCAGGAGCTGCACTGCTGGGGGCAGCCTGCAGTGATGCCAGCTTCTGCCCAGGAAGGGCATCCCCAACGACCACCCACTGCACAGGTGCCTGGGAAGGGCCCAGCCACACCCTGACAAGGCTATGGGAGATGCCCGGGGAAGGTGCCTTTGTCCAGCCAGGGCAAAGAGCAGGTTGCTGGGCTGCATCTCAATTCTAGCGGCCTCAGCTCACCTCTCAAAGCTACCGTGGCCCCACCCCAGCCTTTGGGTCTGCAAAGCCCTCCCAGGGCTCCTCCGGCTCCTCCCACCGCCTTGCTGGGAAGGGACTGCCAACCTCAGCTCCCCAGACCCTCTGAGGGCCCAGTCAGTCCCTGGGGCTTCCTCCTAGGCACACCTCCTTCCCCTCCATTGGACACACAACTCCCTGCTGGGGTCCCTGCCCGAGGGCTCTTGTCAGGCCAGTAGAGGGGCTGAAGGAGATACTCCCCAAGTCCATCCAAGTGCGGGAGCTGGGTAAGAGGTGGGAAAATGAATATTAATTTATCATGATTAGGCAAATCCGGCAGGGAGCACTGATTCAGGCGGAGGAGGCTAAAAAGATGAATTTCAGCAATAAAATTAAATAAGGACGGACGGGCGGGCGGCCCCTCCTCCCTCCTGCTTTGCTGATCTCTTCTCTTTCTTACAATTTATGAGGCCAATTATGAAGATGAGGTTGGAAGTTCCTGGAACTTCACTAAATGCAAACGGCGGTCCCTGCTGTTCCCATCAAATTAATTAACCGCGTGCTATTGATGGCCGCTCGAGGCTGACGCCAGCAGCCCACCCTGCGGCCTCCTCTGTGGACACCGGGCCTGGGGCCCAGGGCCCAGACCCGGCTCCTCTGCCTTCCACAGTCCCTGTCCCACCCCCAGGGCCTGTCTCCCTGCTCCAGGCCTGCCTGAACCCCGGACAACATGGGGCCGCACCCCAAGGCCTGGATGGACAGGGACACATACTCAGTTGTTAAGTAAAGACCGCAACACACAGTCACATGGCCCACAAGTACACAGGCACGCAGTGACCATGCAGCCTCATACAGCACCTCCCCAGCCCCCACATGTATGAAAAGGAAGAGGGGAGCCAGGGGAGACCACCATGTCAGGGCTGTGGACTGGCTTAGTTCACCAGCAGCGAGACGTGGCCTTGGGGGCCTGGCTTTGGTTCACCTTCCTGGTGTCATCCTCAAGAACCCCTGAGGCGCCTCAGGGGTGACTCCTCCAGGTCTGACTCTTCCAGGTCTGCTGCAGGGCTAGCCTCAGCCCTGGCCCCAGGTGGGGACAGTGATGGCAGTGAGATCTGGCCCAGAAGCTGGGACACTTTGGGGTTTCAGCCCTGAGAATCCCCCACTTCCAGAGCTGAGCCAGGGCTGCCAGGAGCTCCCCACAGGGGAGAGTGGACACCCCAGAGGGCTTGGTGCCACTTCTCCTGGACCGTGCTGACTCTCACGTAGGTCTGCAATCTGAAGGGCACAGATCAGCCCATGCTGCGGCTCCCACGTGGAGCCTTCATGGGGCGGAGAGGGGGCTGAGGCCAGGCCTTCCAAGCCTGTTCCCCACGCAGCAGTGGGAATATCAGTCTGCAGAAGCGGGGCCCCAGGGTACCCGCAAGCTGAGGTGGCCTCGCAGGCCCCACACTGGGTGGGGCCAGCACCTGTACACCCATAGCCTCCCTCCGTTAGCAACCTAGGTGCAAACACTATTGACCTGCTCCCCCTCTGGGGCAAGGGTGTGCCAACCCGGGGAAGAGATCAGGCTGCTGCCTGCCAGGGCCAGGCAGGGCAGAGCAGCCCCAGGAGGACCAGTGCCTGAGGACTGAAACTAAAGGAGGTGTGGGCTGCACCCGGAGCTGTGGGGAGAAAGGCCAGATCTGCGCCCGCGGCCGCCCACCCTCACTCCCCCAGGCACGGGGCTTCCCCTCCTGGCAGCAGCTACCCTTCAGAGGGCCAGAGGCCCCAGCAGGACTCGCCTGGGCCGCGGCCCCCTGGTGTATCTAGTCCCCTGGTGCACCACCACAAGTTTAGTGCCTTGGCAACACCCACTATTCACCTCACAGCTGATGGGTCCACAGCCAGCCACCGGTGTCAGTCAACAGCGTGGCAGCGCTGTGTCCTTCCTGTAGCCAGTCTTCCCCAGGCTGCCACACACTTCCCCCTGCTTCTTCCACCCGACGCCTCTCCGCTCTTGCTGACCCCCTTTAGGTCCCCAGGAGAATCACCTCATCTCGATGGCCAGCCCTAACCACAGCTGCGTCCCTCTAGACAGGGGCAACACAGCCACTGGAGGGCACCACCCCAGTGCAAGCTCCCGGGAGCGCAGCAGCAGTCTCCTCAGCCCAGGGTTGTTGCCCTTGCAGGGGGGCAGACCAGGAATCTGTATGTTTGAGGGCACACCCCAAATTCTGAGTCTCCTCAGGTAAAAGGTGAAGGCAGATGGGAGGAGCAGCACCAGAAACAGCGTCAGCTGGGGCTCAGGGTGCTGGGCGTGGCACTTCCGGTCGGTGTGGCCGGTTACCAGTGCCACCACAGTGGGCCCTGTTCCTTAGCCTGGGGCTGCTGGGGCACAGGGGACACAACTGCACAAGGGGCCTTAGGCTAGTCTTTGGCTTCTGCTGATCCTACCCTTGGCGGGGCCGTGGCAGGCCCCGTGAGGAGCCCCTACAAGCCCCCAACTGCTCCAGGTGCTAAGGCCCCTGGGGAGTAGGTCTGCTTCAGCGGTCTGCCTCTGACCAGGGCTCTGGCTGTGGACGTGGCTTCCCGACCCCCTCCAGAAGGCTGGCATCTAGACTTCGGCCCAAGGCCCGCTGCTCAGGCTACGAGGGCCACATAATCACTTGCTTGCCTATGTGTGTTTTGATGGGGGGTCTTGCTAAATTGCTGAGGCTAGGTCCAAACTCTCAATCCTTCTGCTTCAGTTCCCTAATAGCTGGGGTTACATGCAGGAGCCACCACACCGCCCCAGGACTGAGACCAGGGCCGTGGGGGGCAGCTCTGCAGGCTGCCGGCACCTCCACTTGGCATCTAGCACGCTCATGGTGGGCACCCACCCTGGGCCCAAGTTCAGGTCAGAACTGCCCATCAAGCGCAGCTCCAAGGTTCCTGCGATCCGCACGGCAGCCTTCTCTGCGCTCTGCGCCCACAGGGCTCCAGCACTTCTGGCCTCTACCACTGGCCCCACTTGTCTGGTCTGGGTGGCAGGCGGACAGCGGAGAGGCAGGGCTCACACACCAGACAGGCTGAGTCCGATGCATTTTACTGGGTCCCCCACCCCTGGGTCTGCAGACACTGCCCTTCCAGAGCTGGGGTGCCCGCTTCTCTTCCACTGCACAAGAAGCAGCTGCAAGGTGGCAGCAAATGCAGGTTGCTCTGCTCCCCACTGAAGGGGTCCTGGCTGATAAGCCGCCGCGGCTTCCTTCTCCCCCAGTAGTGAGGCCTTTTCCAGGGTGGGAAGGAGATGCTCAGGAAGCGAGGACGTCAGGCAGTAGCCCTCAGCCCTGTCACCAGTCCCGCTCAGCTGGCTCCCGATAGGGCAGGCCAAGGAGTTGGAAGACATCCTTCTCCGTGGGCGTGGGCAGCACCTGACCAGGGCCCATCTTCAAGCCTTGAGGGCCACGGGCCACGGCTGTGCAGAGTGCATGCTCCGACAGGCTCATGCCCTTGGTCTGGGCCAGAGCCCGCATGGACCGGTTGAAGTGGGCCGAGCCGGTGAAGTAGAGCAGAGCACAGGCGAACTCGCTGTAGGGCACTACGATGATGTCCAGGCGCCGGTGCCTCTGCCCTGGGCCCGGGAGCCGGCACACACCCAGGTACTTCTGCTGCCGGCCACTGTCCTCCTGGCTTACCAGGTCGTCTGTGAGGAAGCCTGGTGAGCACAGGGGGCGCTGGAAGGGCACAGCCAGGCCTGGCCCATCTCCCCGCCTCCCTCAGCCCCTGAACCCTGCTCCCAGCGCGCCAACGCAGTCTTGCGCCAGGGCCATCGCCAGCTGTGGGAGGCGGGCTGAGAACCTGCACCCTCCCATGCTTTGTTCTCCTCCTCAGGGGACTCAGGCCCATGGCTGGGGTTCCCACCTGCCAAGCTGTCTCCCCCTGCGAGTGGCCCACCATGATGGCACAATACCTTGCTGCCTGAGTTTCTCTAGGAGACGACTGAAGATGCCCCGGTGGGACCTGCCGTCAGGGTGGGTGAGGAGCACGTCCACATCTCCACAGGTTGGCTTCCCCCGGCGGTAGGAGCCACACGCCACACACAACAGCCCAGGACTGAAGGCCTGGGCCGCCACTCGCACCTGGAAGAGGGCGGGAGAGAGGGCGGGAGGGGACGGTCCTTGTGCACAGCAGCAGAGGGCCTGCACTGTGCCGCAAGCCGGTCCCCAGGGCTCCCACGGCTGAGGGAATCCTTGGGGGCACCCCTGCTCCCCACACCAGAGCAGGCAGCAGCGTGCCTGCAGTGCCAGCCCATGAGAACCAAGAGGCACTGCTTCCCTCCGGCCTGCTCCGCTCACACCATGCCCGCGTCTGTGTGCTCCTGGGCGGGAGCAGGGGCCAGGAAGCACTCAGCCAGGTCTTGCAGCACCATCTGGGTACAGTCGAGCTGAGGGCAGAGGTGCGAGCAGAGCTGCAGCCCGGCCACCAGGGAAGCAAGGACGCGGAGAACAGAAACAGGAGCGCCGGTGGGAAAGGAGGGCTGGGTGCGCAGGGGCTCAGGGGCCCGCGTGCACCCTCTGGATGGGAAAGGGAGAAACCCCATGAGCCTCCAGCCAGCCCGCCTGGGAGCCCTTCCTGCCTCCGCCCTGCCTCCACCCGGGACTCGCCAGGCAGGATGCTTCCAGTGACACCTCAATTTCTCCGGCCTCCTAGGAGAATGGGAGGAGGAGGAGGCCCCGAAAAGTAATGCCGGCAAAGCCCTGAGGCCTGGTCCCAGAAGGGCCCCGGGGCCAGGTGGGGGCGGGGCGTTCTCTGTGCCTGGACATGGTAGCTGAGTGACATCACCAGCACGGAGCCCGGCGCACGAAGGGGCCTGTCCACCCGTCTACATCAGCTCCCCGCTCCCCAGGCCAGAAATGGAGCTCAAGCCTGACTTCAGCCGAACTGGGCCCATCCCCGAGAATCCTACCATGAAGACCCTGTGCTCACACTCCGGCCCTAGTCGTGGGCCGGCTGAAGAGCCGACACAGCCAGTCCTCCTGCGCTATCTCTCTACTCGAGACTTTACAAACAGTCTGTCAGCCAGTTCGAAGCCAAAACCTTATTTATTACAAATCTTAATTCAATAACCACCAATACCAAAAAAACCCCTCCTATTCCCAAGGCCTAACCTTACTCAATTCTGAGGGCGCTTTCCTGTACCCCCACCAGGCCACCCAGCACTGTGTCCTCACACCAGCCCAGCCTTGGGGGCGCTTCCACGGGAAAGACCCAGGAAAGACCCAGAGCTGACTGCGTGTGTGTGGGGGGTGAGGGCTCACTTTTTTGATCAGGTACTCAACGAAGTCGCCATCAGAGTGAGAGAACCTCTGCCTGACCTGCGTAACCCTGTCGAGGCACTGTGCAGGAGCTGGGAGAGTGCCTGCTCACCTTCCAGCACAGCGGCACCCAGCACCCACACCGCCGAGCTGGGACTCTCCCCTGGAGCCCCCCACCTCCTCCGGGCTGTAGCTTTGGTCCCAACTCACCCCTCCCACCCTCTGGCGACCCACAGTGTCCCCTGGCTTCTGGGCTTCCCAGCTGACACGTTAGGGGTGCTTAGACTGCACTAGAACCCTGTTCACAGGCCTGGATCTCCTCGCTGCTCTGGGGCGCCTGCTTACAGTTTGCTCAATCTCTGCAGCTTCCTCTCTGGGCATGCGCTCCAGGAAGTCGCTGTAATGCTTCAGGCCAATGGCTTGCTGGGCAGTCAGGGAGGCCCTGCTGCGAATGTCTTCCAGGCTCCTGAAGCCCTGGAAAAAAGCAGCAAGACAGAGGGCATGAGGAACCGAGGCTGACAGGTGGGTGAGCAGGCACACAGGAGACCTGCTGGCCTGCGTTCTGGGTAAGGCCTGAGGCGGGGCCAACCCTGGCACAAGTGGGTCTGGCCTGGGAGTTCTGGTGAAGGCAGGGCAGGGACACAGCTCCAAAACACTGGGCTGGGGATGGTTCGGGGCCTGTCATTACCAAGTCCCCAGGGGACTCGGGCAGCCAGGCTTGAGGGCTGCTGCTCTGGCTATGCAGTCAGGAAGGCCATGCTGCTCTGAAGGGCAGAGAAACACACTTTCCGCTCCTGTGCATACCGTAAGGGTACCAAACCACAGGGCTGTTCTGGGAGCAGGAGGGCCTGCTGAAGTCCTGGGACTTAAAAGTTATTTATGGGGGCTGGAGAGATGGCTCAGTGGTCTAAAGCACCTACTTGAAACAAGCTTGTCAAAGCACAGGGACTGCGGTTCAATCCCCAGCACCACATGCCAGCCAGCCCCGCCCCCTGGTGGGCTGAGCTGGCCACACACACACACAATAAATAAATGTAATAAATAAAAATAAATATTTAAAAAAAAGTTATTTATGTATTTGGTACAGGGTATCATTACACAGCTTGGACTCATAGCGATCCTCCTGTTTTCAGTCTCCCCCGCCCTCGGATTACAGGTGTGCACCACCACACCCAGTCTAGCCCTACTCCTCGTGAAAAGCACTTTCCTATTAGCATAAGTTTATTCCCACCGGAGTGCAGCAGAGGAAAATAATACCCAGGGGAAGGGCGCTAGGGGGCAGGACTTCAAGACCCAGCAACATGGAAGGGGCTGCTGGGCTCGGCCATAACCTGATGGTACCACATCTGGGCGGTCTTGGTCCCAGCTCCCCAGATGTTGGAGAAGAGTTCCAAAACAGGCACACTCTCGCTGATATGGTCCAACTTCCGCAAATGCCCACTCTCCAGGATCTCCATGACCTTTTCAGCCATCCGCTTCCCAACCCCAGGAATGCTGCAGGCTTCCTGCAGGAGGAAGGAGGGGTGGCCGTGGCTGCAGGGAAGCTGACTGCCTTGAGAGGTGTGCGTGCAAAAGCCAGCCCAGAGCGTGCAGCTGTGGAACCTGCCTGTGGGTTCCTCGCTGCAAGGAGACAAACAACGACCCATGACCACTGTCACTGCCATCGCCACAGTGGGGAGCCAGCACTGAAGGGGCCGCCTGCACATCAGCTCCATGCTACAGGAGCTATGTCCTTTCACCCTCACAAAAGCACTGTGCACAAGTTACTACTCTTACTGTTTTCATTCATGACAGAACTGATGCCCAGAGAGTTTATGTACCTTGCCTAGAGCCACATATTAGTAATGTCTGTTTGGTTTCAGCATCTAAACTGTTTTAAAAAAAAAAGAAAGAAAAGGGGGGCCGGGGAGATGGCTCAGTGGAATAACTGCTTCCCTGGCAAGCGCCAAGGGCCTGAGTTCAAACCCCGGGTCCACCAAAAAAAGCAAACAAACAAACAAACAAAATATATATATTAAAAAGAATAGCATAATGAACCCTTAGGCACCAATGAACCCCCCCTTTAACAATTATCAAGACTGAGCTGGCATGATGCACATGCCTGTAACTCTAGACCTCAGTAGGATGAGGCAGGAGGACTGTTTCGAGTTCGAGACCAGACTAGGCTAAGCAGCAGCTGAAGCCCAGCCTAAACTGCATAGGGAGACCTATCTCTAAAAACAAAACCAAACCCAACCCAGTTCTGAAGACTGTGCCTGTCCACCTTCATCACACTCGCATTTCCTTTCTTTCGGGCAAATCCCAGTGCTACGGTTGGTATCTAGATGTCCCCTCGGAGCCCCTGTGATCAGAGGCTTCGGGAGCATGCTGGCCATGCTGGAGCCTACTGTCAGGAGGGGTCTGGTCGGAAGAGGGGGGTCCGGGGACAGCCCCGGGCAGTGGTATTTCCCACCCTGTCTTCTTCCTTCCCTCTCTGCTTCCTGGTCACCATACAGTGGGCTATTTTCCTGCACCATCCCAAGTCAGCAGGCCATGAACTACAACTGAGTCAATTCTTCTTCTAAGTTGTAGGCGTCAGACATTATGTTTCAGCCACAGGAAAATGGTTGAAAGACAGATTTTGGTGCCAAAGAAGTAGGTCACTGCTGTGACTCTATCTGACCATGTGGCTCAGAAGCCTTTGGACCTGGTCACCAAGGCTTCTCTGGCTGGAAGAGTTCGGTAGTATTTGGAAACGTGGCTAAGGAAACCTTAGAATGCCATAAGTTCATTCTGTTCAAAGTTCAGAAGATCAAAGTTCTGACAGAAACGCAACGAGGTATAGGAGGCCTCAGTTGGGAGCACAACTCCATCGTCAGCTGGACTTGAGAACATGTATGTTATACTCTGGCAGGTGCTGGTCTACACTTATGTCCTGGGACTTTGCAGGAGGCTGAGACTACGGGTGTGGGGCTAACGAACGTGGCAGAGTTTCAAGGAAGCCCAGTGTTGAGGATGCAGTAAGGGCACTGTTGGTGAATTTTAGCTATAGCTACTGCGAGAAGCAGTATCAAATAGTGGAGTTGAAAAATTAAAAAATTTTTTTCTGGTGACCAGAAAGGCAGCTCCTATAACGCTGAGGCCTATAAACAGTGGAGCCTGTAAACTTTTGGCTACAGAAAGACTGGTTGTTGAAAAGATTAGCACTAAAATGAAGTCAAGTACTTTGCATCAGGATAGTAAGAAAGATGCTTTAAGGGCATATGAGAAATCAGCAAAATCTCACCCTTCATAAGCTCCAGTGTCCAAAATGAAAGACTTTGGGGCTGGCCAAATAGCTCTGCGGACGAAAGCACCTGTAAGGAGGCGCAGGGGCTGGGGATTCGATCCCTGGACCTGCTGTGTTGACCCCACCCCTAGGGCGGACTGAGAAGGCAATTGAGACTGGGCATGGTGGCGTGTGCCTATAATCCCAGCTCTTGGGAGGCTGTGAACAGGCGGATCACTGAGTCTGATCTAGTAGTGAGACCCTATAGACCATTCAGACCTTTCCCCAAAATACAAAAAAAAAAAAGAAAAAAGAAAAGAAAAAGACTTTGCTTTGAGAAGAAAGCCCCAGGGTAGCCCGCGTAAGAAGGCCTGGCTAGGGAACCAATTCTTTGGAATTCAGTTCCCAATGCTCAGGCATCCAGGCGCACAAAGGCCTCCGTCATGATCCAAGGGGCGTGGTACCGCTCGAGCTGGCAGCAGACCCTGGAATCATGCATACGGTCCAGGCCTTACGCGCGTGCAGAACGCTCGAGCCGTGGGTCTCAGGGGCACCCACCTGAAGCTCAGAAGGACTAAAAGATGAAGCAGTGTGGCCTGAGGGGCAGAAAGCTGCGAGAGCGAAGCTGAAATACAGTGGAGATGCCAGGAGGCTGGAAAACACAGACCTCAGAACGCCTGCAGAGGAAGGAAGGTCACAGGCAGTGCGCAAGCCACGCGGGGAGAGGCCATGAGATCTCCACCAGGCAATGCCATAGGCATGAGGCCGCCAAGCCTCCTGAATTCACCTGTTGCCACACCTGGCCCAGGTGCTAGACACAGACCTATAGGATTTAACACCTGCCCTGCTGGATTTCAGTCTTGCTTTGGTCTTATGTCTTCCTATCCCCTAATCCTCTCAGAATGGGACTATTTACCCTGTACCACTGTATGACTGTCTGCACTGTTTAACTTTCTTTTTTCTTTTTCTTTTTTCTTTTTAAAGGGGTTCACAACGAATGTTTGCCTTTAGTCTCAGAGAACACTCTGGACTTGGACTTTTCAGTAATGCTGAACTGTAAGGACTTTGGCGACTCTTACAGACTGACTGCATGCATTTTGCCTAAAGAGATGCATATGAGTCTTTTGGGAGCCAGGGGCTAAATGTTCTGGGCAGTATCTAGATGTTCTCCACGAGGCTCACGCACTCAGAGGCCGGGCCTTTGTAGGATCAGACCATGCTGTCAGGACACAAGCAAATCCCAAGTTGCTGGGTCTAGCTGGAAGAGTTGGGTGGCAGGAGCCACGACCTGGAAGGTTGTATTTTCCTCCCCGACCTGTCCCCTCTCTGTTTCCAGCATTCCTGTTATTTCCTTCTGCCATCTGTTTCTGTCCTAGAACCAGTGCACTATGAAAGCAACTGCGAGCCAACTTACAGCTCTCCATTAACTTGCAGATGTTAAGTAGCACGCCTCAGCAAAGGTGAGTAAGACACCTGGGCACCATAAGATCTTAGCCACAAGACCTCAAGCCCATTGGCCACTGAGCACCAGTAAGGAGAAGACTCACACATACCTGGTAGGAGCCGACAGGCTTATGGAAGCTCTTGAGGGCATTGATGGCTTTGGCATAACCCAGGGCCCTCCATTTGTCTCCCTGAACACTGTAGGCCTTGGCCAACACTTCCAGCTTCTCTGTGATGTGCAGGTTGTGGTTGGTCGCCTTCTGGCTAGAGGACTGTGCACAGACCCACTTATCTAGGGCCTCTGGGGCTGGGCTGGGCCCACTGTTTTCCTCATTTGGGGTGGGGCAGTGGCCACTGATCAGCACTTCCAGATCAGCTGCACTAACCGCGGGCCCTTCTGCATCACTGGTTTCATCATCAGAGCTGGGCTTGAGGTAGGGAAGGAAAAGAGATAATAAATTATTCCCTCCATGAAGAGGGCTCCTTGAAGGTGGGTGTTGTCTTTGGGGCTTTGGCATCAGGACTGTGCACCCTTAAATGTGGGGCTGTTTTACGTTGCCTTCCCCAGTGCTTGGGTCTAGGATCCCCAGTGGTGCGTGGTAACCATGGCCTTGGTGAATGTGGGAAGACAGATGTAAGGAAGAGCTAAATGGTTTCTGCCCCAATTTCTATGATCAGGAAGGGAGCTATGAGGGCTGGGTGGCTTCTGACCTGAGTGTGGGTACTTGGTGCTTCGTCTGCCTTTTGGGGAGGAGATATGGCTCCCCTGGGAGGAGAGTCGGCTGATTTTAGTAGAACCTCGCGGGTCCCAGGAGGAGCAGAAGAGTCTTGGTCAGCCTGGCTGGACTGTGCTTGGTCCAAGTACCTGGGAGGATGGTGACAGAGGTTAAGACACCAAAGGTTTCATCCTGTCTCTGACCCCAATCCTTCTCTATTCCAAAAGCTTCGTTTTCTACTGTGTCCAGGTTCAAAAGTTATAGTTCTCCTGAATAACTCCAGAAAAAGCTAAAGTTGCTGCCGCAGACCACTGAGAGAACCCTAAACCACTCACCTGCTGGGGATGAGGATGCAGAAGCGGGCTGTGTCCACCAGCCTTCCTTCTTGTAGACACAAGCTCAGCCAGGCTGACTTTACCAGCTGAGCACCGGGAGGCAGCCGGGGCAGCCCAAGGAGGCGCAGGGCCCGCTCACAGTCCATGGCTTCATCCACCACGATGTGCGTGACCCCTGGGGCCTGGGCAGGGCATATCTGCCCGCCATGCTGGATAATCTGCTTCTCGAAGAGTTCCGCCCGGGCCCGTCCAATGCCAGTGGGCACAACATGGGCCCTCAGGGAGCTCAGCCATCCTGGGGAAGGGACATCCATGTATCTATTTTCACAACTTTTAGGTATGATCAGAACGAACCATTTTCAGTCTCCTCTCTCCCAAGCCCTTTCTCTGCATGCAGACAGCCTGCCTTCTGGGGATTCTATGACACGCACACAGCCCAGTGTCCCGTGAGCCATCACTTGAAAGCAAAGCATTAACGTTTTTACACGTCCCGGCCCTAGTGCAACCCAGCACACTGTTGGCAACCTTAAGTATCTGTGAAATGAAGGCGTAAATACACGCTTTCTCCCGGCTGGAGCTACTTCGCTTTATCATTTATTCTTTCAAGAAGCCACATGTCCTTATTCCACAGCCTGGGCGAACTGAGCCACGCTCCTAAGCCCGTAAGGTCTCTGCCATTGATTTATTTTTCTAGTTGAGCTCTCACTATGTTGTGCATGCTGTCCTCGAACTTTCAGTCTTCCTGCCTTAGCCTCCCCAGGGGCTGGCGCTAGAGGCACGTGTCACTGCTCCAGCCATCTGTTTGTCAATTTGATTGCAAAAAACTTAAAACAAGGATCACACAGGGAATTTCTTCTGCCCTTAGGTCAGCCTCCTGAATGAGCAAAGAATTCTACTGGTCATTTCCCAAGGGACAGGGAGAACTTTCTGACTTGTGGGGGTCATGAGGTAGGGAAGAACGCAGCACAGCAAGGCCAAGACAGAGGACAAAGGCTGGCAAAGACAGGCACAAATGAGCCTGTCCACCCAGAACAGGCAGCATCAGCCCCAGTACCCGGCTCTGGATAGAACAGTGCAGGGCTGAACAGTGGGAAGGTGGATGGTTCGGCCGCATGAGCTCTGAGGGCGTGGTTGCTCACCTCTTGCTTCTTCCTCTTGCCTCTTGGGAAACTTTGCGGGTGCATTTGACGGTAGGTTAGCATGGGGGTTTTTTCTCTTGGGAAATGCTTTCAAGATGCCCCTGGGGTCCATTGAAGTATAGCTGGATCCTGGTTGTTGTAAGGGTTGGTCAGGGCAGATATGAAGAACTCTAAAACTGACTCACAACTCTTGCCTACACAGTTGGGGGGGGGGGGGCTCTGCGGAGGATGCAGCCCCGGAGTTCCCAGGAGTCTCCGAAAGTCCAGCTATAGCCTACCTCTATGTTCAGCAGCCTCTCAAAGGTAGAGTACCCTCGCTGGCGCTCCTGGGGGAGGAAACGATATCATCCTTCAAAAGGGTCGCTCTGCCACTCAGCTCAGGATCGCACTGTCAAAGGCCTCTTGCCCAGAGGGACGCCAGGCTGGAAACGGACCCACAGCGTGAGGAAGGCCCTCTTCTCCGCTCCACTCCCCACGTACTCTCGCACTGCGGGGAGCAGGAGGGCTTCCCCGGGACACTGGGACCGCTGCCGCCCGCCTCTGCGCTGGGGTGTCGGCCCGCAGCTGCAGGTAGATGGGGCACGGGCACGGCCGCAGCGGCAGCAGGTGTGGGGTGCCCTCTGGGACTGGGGAGCCTCAGCTCGCAGCTGGGAGCCAACACCAGAGCAGGTGCGGGGCAGCCGCCGCGAGCGCAGCTGCGTGGGCCAGGCAGGCGCTCCCAGCTGCGAGCCAGAGTCAGGGGCGCTGACCCGGGCACCCGACGTCTCGCCGGGCGGGAGCTCACCCAGCCGGGAGGACCACGCCACCCACCCGGGCCCGACCGCGCCGCAAGGCAGTGGGCGGGAGCGGCGAGCCGACGCCTTCCGGGTCAGCCGGAAGCGGCCGCCGTCCTCCGGCCCCCGACGGTTACCATGGCAGCGGCGGGCGCGGGCGGCGCGCGGAGATGGCGCCGGCCGGCTGGCTGGAGCGTCTGCGGGCGGCGGAGAAGACGGCGTTGCTGCAGGACGGTAGGCAAGCTCCCTCGCTTCCTCCCCCGGGATCCGGCCTCCGCGCGGGAGCCCCGGGAAGCGCTTCCGGGCCGAGCGGCCGCCGGCCGGGCCAGCGCCTGCACTTGCAGCGAGGACCCTGAGGCCCCGCGAGGGCCAGGGCCGGAGCCCGCTCGGGCCGACGCCCGGTGCCTGCCCCCGCCGCCCCGCCGCGCGGTTACCTGCCCGTCGCGGGCGCGCCTGCGGAGGAAGCGTCCTTGTCATGCTCATTTCCCGTTTGCTCCGTACTGTAGTCCTGAGAGGCGGGTTTCCCACCCTGCCTTACCGAGGGGGACCGAAGTCCAGAGAGGTTGTCGGCCAGCCCAGCCCCCCACCAGCGGACGCTACAGGCAGGTCTTGCGCTGAGCCCCGACCCCCAGTGTGGGGTTTGGAGCCGTTAATTGCTCCCACCGCTGGCTCAGAGGTCTGTTCAGCTGTGCTGTCACGTTGTGAGGTGAAACTGTCGGTGTGCTTGGATCTTTAGCGAGGATAGACAGACACCAAAGGCTGCAGCAGAGCCTGTAAGCCCAGGCTTTTGTCTGCACTAGAATTGCCTGGTGTAGCCCCCACCCTCCCTTTGCTTCAGGGTTTTTTCTTCGACCCAGAAGAATTGGGTCTGAATTTCTAAGGCTTTAAAGGTAACAGCTAGAGGCACAGCCAGATAGCTCAGCGGATTAAAGCGCCTGCTTAGGCAGATGCACAGACCCGGGTTTGATCCCAGCACACCGTGCAGCCCCAGCGCGGAAACAGCAACTGAGACTGGGTGTGGTGGTGCGCCTGTAATCCCAGCGCTTGGGAGGCAGAAAACAGGAGTATCACTACGACTCCGATCTGTGTAGTGAGACCCTGTAGACCCTGTGCTAAATACATTAAAATAAACGTAACAGTTGAGGACACACAGATAGAGGCCAATCAAGGAAACCTGGAGTTTGTGAAAATTAAGATCAGCTGCTCACTGCTCATTCGTTGGCTTGTGCAAGATTTAGAAGCTTTAACTATGTAGGGAGAGAGGTTGGGACCTTAGAGCAAGACCATGGAAATGATCATCTCTTCAGAGATAGGTGAGGTGATGTTCTGGGCCCAGTGAAATTAACAGGTGCTTAATGAACGAAGAGGGATTGTTGAGGCAGGAGGACTTACCTGCATGTAAAGCCCTGCAGGTGTCAAAGTTTCCAGCTGGTTAATTAAGGAATAACAAAATGCTTAGTGATGTGCGAGCATTCACCAGCTGTAACAAACCCCAGACCCAGGTACTGCACTGGTGCTAGGATTGAGGGTGAGTAAAGGGTCTCTCTTCTGAAGGAGCAACGAGCAGTGGTGCAGAGCAGGAAACTGCAGATGAAGTGGGGCATGCAGCGATCTCTTACACCACATAGGAAGTTCTGGGCATTATCTCCGAAGATGGTGGCCCTTGGTTTTTATTATAGCGAGAAACATGTACCATAAAATATGTCAGGCTAGCCGTTGTGTGTGTGTGCAGTTCAGTTGCACTAATTACGTTCACAGTGTCGTACAACCGTCAGCACCATCCACCTGCAGAACCGTTCATCTTCCTCAGCTGAAACTCTTGAATCATGAAGCCTAACTCCTCAGTCCCTCCTCCCCACAGCCCCGGCAGTCAGCATTCAAATTCTGTATCTAATTCCCAGAATCCGATGGTTCTGGGAACCTTATATAAGCCCATGAAGGCGGAAATCAGACAGTACAGTATTTGTTCTTTTGTGACTGGCCTGTGGCACATAGTATAATGTCTTCAAGGTTCATCTTTCTAGCATGTGTCAGAATATCTTTCCTTTTTTTTTTTTTTTTGTGGAACCAGGGATTGAATTCAGGCCCTTGTGCTTGCTAGGCAAGCACTTATTCTACTGAGCCATCTCCCTGGCCCCATATCTTTCCTTTTTAAAGCGCATAATACCCCCAGAGTGTATATGTGTGTGTGTTTATAATGTTTCATTTATTCATCTGTTGCTAGATGCCTCTGTGTCTTCCAACTTTTGCATGCTGTGACTAATGGTGTGAACACAAACACCAAGAACTATTTAAGTCCCAGCTTTTACTGCTGCTCATCACAGGACAGTGTGTAAAGTAGAACTGGAATAAAATAATATGTGGGGCGGGCTGGCTTTCTTTTTTTTTTTTGTACTGGGAATCAAACTTAAGACCTTGCTTTTGCCAGGCGGGTGCTTGTGCCACTGAGCTATATCCCTAGCCCTCTTTTTTTTTTTTTTTTTTTGAGATGGGACCTCGCTGTGTAGCCCAGACTGGCCTTCAACTCATGGCAGCCCTCCTGCCTCAGCCTCCCGATGCTGGAATATTGTAGGCATGTACCACCATGCCTGGCCTAACCAAATATTTCACCAGCCAGGATGTGTTAAATTCTTTTGTTTATAGCATCAAAAGTGATGTTGCCAAGATCATTTTTCAAACCAAAAAAAAAGTATTGAATATATGGATTTGCTTTTTTGAGCCACCTGCAGGGTGCCGGGGAGATAGCTCAATAGAATAAGCACTTGCCTGGCACAAGGGCCTGAGTTCAATCCCTAGTTTCAACTTTGCAGGTATTTAAAACCATACCTGTTATTCTAATCCAGTGATTGCAACCTAGACTTTGACCCCAAAAGGATAAAACCCCAGCTGTTATTTCCTAGTTTTATGGTGTTGGATAAAGTTTATTTGGGGGGGGGGGTACCAGCAGTCAGACACAGGGCCTTGTGCTTGCCAGGCAGGTGCTGTGCCACCAAACTATATCTCTGGCCCCTTGGGCAAGTTTCATGCCCTTTACAACTCCATCTTCCTCATCTGTGAAATACAGGAGACATGTTGGACTATTATGAGAGCAACATTCCATAAAACATGACGTGCCTGGGGTGACCGACCGTGGCTGCTGCATTCTGCCTGAGCTCGAGGCTGGATGCCAGTAACAAAGGCCGTTCTGGCTGACCCCTCCAGTCCTTGCCGGCCACGCTGTGTCCCTCTTTGCTGACAGGAAAGCCCCTTCTAGCTCTTGGGAATATCTAGATGGTTTAGTGGGATGTATGATAGGAATCTGCCCAGAAGCCCTTCACATTTGGGGTGAATTTTCTTGAAATAGAAATTAGGAATGACTCAAGGGAGCTGTGTCCCAGAAAAACAATGATTTTTTTTTTTTTTTTTTTTTTTTTGGCAGAACTAGGGATTGAACTCAGACCCTTGTGCTTGCCAGCCAAGCTCTTATTCTACTGAGCCATCTCCCTGGCCCCCTAGAGCAGTGATTTAAATGAGAAAAAGCCACCACAGGGCTGTTACTCGCAAGCTTATATAGTATGAGTGTGAGTCTACTAGGCATTAGGACCATGTTTTTAGTCTTTGTGTCTACTAACAGGTCTGCAGGAAGGAGGGATGACAGCCCTTAAGCAGAGGCTTACGGTTACACTGCATGGGGAGAGGGATTGGGCCGGAAACTCTTTTGGATTCTCTGTTCTTTCAGTGGATGTGGGGCATCAGTGCCTATTCATTCTTTCAAGAATGGCCTAGAAGCCTGGTGAGGCTGAGGCAAGGATCGCTGTGTGTTCAAGGCCAGCCTGGGCTATATAGTGAGACCCTGTCTCAAAAACAAGGAACTAGGAGTGTCTGGACGGAGACAGAGCAGCACTGGGCTGGAGAGACACTGGCTCAGGGTGCCTTGTTGGAGAGCCAGAGCGAGAGATATTTGATGTTCACACCGAATGCTTTTTCTTTTCTTTTTTTTTTTTTCCTTTTTGGCGGAACCGGGGATTGAACTCAGGCCCTTGGGCTTGCCAGGCAAGCGCTTACTCTATGAGCCACCTCCCCGGCCCCAACACGCTGAATGCTTTCTAAAATGTCATACTATGTGATAAGCGCTGCACTGTGGACATGATGCAGCGGCAGGAAGGCCGGGTGAGGAGGGGGTAATTGTGCCAAGGTGGCTGCAGGTGACAGTTACTGGAGGCTTCCTGGCGGAAGCGCTGTGCGGGCTGGACCGTGAAGAATGGGGAAGAGGCCTGCCGAGGGGCAGAAGCGGCGCACGGCTGGCAGAGGAGGAGCGGCCCGGAGCGCCGAGGACCCGCGGGTCGGCCCGGCGTGGCTTCCGGGGCTCTGGGCGGCCGCCGCGCACCTCCTTCCGCGAGGGCAGGAGCCGAGAGGCGTGCGCTGAGGCGAGGTGCGCTCTGCTTTCCTCTAGGGCGAAGAAAGGTGCATTACTTGTTCCCAGATGGGAAGGAAATGGCCGAGGAGTACGACGAGAAGACCAGTGAGCTGCTCGGTAAGTGACAGGCTCCCCGACCTTTGGGAACACGGGGGCTCGCTGCGGGGCTGGCGCGGGCGCACCCCGGGACCAGCGAGGGGACCTGCGGATCTTCAGCGGGGCGTCAGGTGCGGCGCGCCCCAGGGGCAGGGAGGCCAGGCCAGGGGGTTGGCCTGTTTCACTCCGTGAGCTCCAGGGTGCACCCCTGTGCCCCGGGTTCAATCCCAGCACTTCAGAAAGCCGAAACACAGCTTCGCGTCGCTTTGCCCGTAGTAGTAGCAGTGTTGTCCATTAGTACAGGTCTGCGGTGCGCAGTAGATGCATTCCTTGCGGGCAGCTGGAACGGACACGTAATTCCGCCCCCCCCTTCTCAGGCACCTTCTCGTGTGCCAGAGCGCCATCTCCTTACTTCCTGTTGTCGAAACCATGTTTTTAAATCTTGTGTCTGATTTATCTCACTTAACATTATGGATTCAAGGTGCATCTGTTTTCCACAGATGACTTGATTGTATCCTTCTTTATGGCAGAATAGTACTCCACTGTGTGTAAATGCCACCTTATCACAAAAAAAAAAAAAAAATCCTTATTCCCTTTGGGGGCCTGGCCCTAGCTCAGGCCTTTAAGTGGCTGCTTCCACAAAGCTGTCAGCCTCAGGTTGCTGGACTTCGAACCTCACAACTCTCCCGCTGGCCAAAAGTGCCCTGAAGGCATTCAAGGAACAAAAAAAAAAAAAATCCTTACAAATGCCGCCTTATCTGTTCATCTAGTGATGGATGGACACAGAGATCATCTCTCCAACTTGGCCATTATGCATGTGCTACTTTACATGACCGTGCGTATGTCACAGTACTAAGGTATTTCTCACTCTTTCAGGAAGGTGCCTAGAAGGGGAATAGCTGGGTCAAACAAAATTTCAATTTTTATTTTTTTCACTCACTTCACGCTGATTTCCACAGTGGCTACACTAGTTAATTCTTTTTTTTTTTTTTTTTAAGATGTCCTCATTTTATTTTATTTATTTATTTTTTTTAATTTTATTCGTGTGTGTGTGTGTGGCCAGCTCAGCCCACCAGGGAGGGGGGCTGGCTGGCATGTGGTGCTGGGGGATTGAACCGCAGTCCCTGTGCTTTGCTTAGCTTGTTTTAGGTAGGTGCTTTAGACCACTGAGCCATCTCACCAGCCCTACACTAGTTAATTCTTGCCTTTCTTTCTGGAATAAAACAGAATCTCATTGTTTTAATTTGCATTTCTTTCTTCCTTTTTTTTTTTGCAGAACCAGGGATTGAACTCAAGCCCTTGCGCTTGCCAGGCAAGCACTTATTCTACTGCGCTATCTCCCCAGCCCTTCTTCTTGTTTTTTTTTTTTTTTTTT
>NW_004524618.1:1232722-1233800 GCF_000260255.1 Octodon degus
GTGTGTGTGTGTGTGTGTGGCCAGCTCAGCCCACCAGGGGGCGGGCTGGCTGGCATGTGGTGCTGGGGGATTGAACCGCGGTCCCTGTGCTTTGCTTAGCTTGTTCTAAGTAGGTGCTTTAGACCACTGAGCCATCTCACCAGCCCCTCCTGTCCTTTCTTTTCCCTGTCCCTTTCTCTCTTTTGTTCTTTCCTTTCTTTTCTTTTCTTTTTTTTTTTTTTTCCGTACCGGGGATCAAACTCAGGCCCTTGCGCTTGCAGGCAGGCGCCTGTGCCGGTGAGCTAGCTCCCCAGCTTAATTTGCATTTCGCTAATGGCCAGAGCGGTCCACGATTTGCCATGTATTTATTTACGGGCCATTTGTGCTTCTTCTGGGACGTGTACACATTATGCTGTGGCATTTAGTGTTTTTTAGTTTGTTATGTGTTGTAGATACTCCTCCTCTGTCTGCTGACAGGCTTTTCCATTCGTAGACTGCCTTTTCACTCTGCTGATTGTTTCCTTTCTGTGCAGGAGCCTGCGACCATAATAGGATCCCATTTGTTGATTCTTTTGTTGCTGTTCTGTTAGTGCACATTGTCCGTGCGTGCTGGCGCCCGCCACACTCATCGTGGGGAGTGGTCCATAACACGACTTCTCTCTCCGTTCTCCTCCGCCCCCTCCAGCCCTTCTACCCCTCCGCATTTACAGCAGCTGTTTGCATCATTTCTTTCTGTGCTCTGCCCTTTCCTTGCCTTGCCTTCCCTTCTCCCTCCCTCCACCCGTTTCCCTTCCCAGTTGGGCGTGTCTTTCCTGTTTCTCAATGTCTATCCTCCATTTTGCTTGTTATTTTCCCTTGAGTTTGTCACACAAGAGATGCAAAGCGATATTTGAACTTGTATGTCATTGCACTCAAAATTATGGTCTCATGGTGTATCTATTTGCTTAAAAATGACTCGAGTTCATCCCTCTTTATGGCCGAGCAGCGCTCCATTGAATACAAACACCACATTGGCTTTACCACCAGCTCACGAGCGCTTAGGCTGCTCCCAAGTGCAGCTAGTGTAAACCGCGCTGCCATCAACGTGGGCGTGCGTGCG
>NW_004524618.1:1234301-1242002 GCF_000260255.1 Octodon degus
TGGGCGTGCGTGCGTCGCTGTGCCGTCAACGTGGGCGTGCGTGCGTCGCTGTGCCGTGAGGCTCTCCACTCTCCTGGGAAGATGCCTGGAAGGGGACAGCTGGGTCAAATGGAAGCTCTAGTTTCAGTGTGTGGAGGAATCTCCATACTGATTTCCATTGTGGTTGTACCAGCTTACACTCCCACCAATCATGGAGAAGCATTCTTTCTTCCTCAAGCCTCGCCAGCATTTGGTATTGGTTGATTTCTTGAACTCAAAGCCATTCTTCTGGAGTGAGATGGAATCTTAGTGCGGTCTTAATGTGCATTTCTTAAATGACCATTGATAGTAATGTTGAACTTTTTTTTTTTTTTTACGTGTTTGTTGTTTGTACCTTTTCATATGTGAAATATCAATTTCAGATGCTCATTTTTGGATTGGGTCTTTAAATTTGGGGTGCTGTTTTTTGAGTTATGTAGTCTAGATATCCTTTGAGGAGTAGCTGGTAAATTTTTTTCCCATTCTATGAGTTATCTCTTTACTGTTAGTGTTTTTGGTTTGTTGGTTTTGTTGTTGTGTTTACTGTGCACTTTTGTTGATTCTTGGTGTTCTTTTACAGTTGGGGTTCTGTTCAGAAAGACCTTAATTATGCCTGTAATTTATCTTTTAACAGGATAGGAGCTTTTGTTTTAAGGTTTAATCTTTGGCGTTAGGGAGGTGTCTCGGCATCTAAGTGCCTGCCTGGCAAGTGCAGGGACCTGGGATTGAACCCCAGTACCACATGCCGTGCCAGCGTGGGAACCCCAGGCACACTGTGCAGGCCACCAAAACCAGGTGTGGTAGTGCATGCCTGTAATCCCAGCGCAGGGAGGCCGTGACAGAAGGAGCACCATGAGTCTGAGCAGCGTAGTGAGATCCTGTACCAAATAAATAATTTTTTTAAATTTAAAAAATAATAATAGAAGTTTACATCTTTGAACCATTTTTAGTTTAGTATATGGTGGGAGATATGAGTCTAGATCTGCTGCATATGGAAAGGCAGTTTTCCCAGCTGCATTTGCGAAAGAGGCCGTCTTTCCTCCAGCGCTTGTTTTGGCCCCTTTGTCAAAGATCAGATGGCTGGGTGCATCTGGGTTGCTGCTGGGGTGGTGTCCTCTAGTCCATTGATCCATGTGTCTGTTTTGTGTGAGTATTTTTATCACTGTAGCTTTGCAATATAACTTGAAATCTGGGGTTGTGATGCCCCCTGCTTGTGACCGGGAGTGCTTCTGCTCATCTGGGAAACCTGTGTATCAGTATGGAAGTGTCGCCATTTTGGCAGCATTGGTTCTGTCCTCCCAGGAGCGGCATGTCTTTCCATTTCTAACCTCCTCTTGAATCCACTTCTTTAGAAAAACCCTCATCTTCAGGAGTGACTCAAAGACTAGAAATGGTGACTGCTGCGCTGTCGTTTCCCTCCCAGAGCAGGCTTGTGGACAGAGGCTCCTGCTCAGCCTCTGGGCACTGCCGTTTGCCCATTCTGCGTCCACGTATGCACCTCGGCGTGAGCTGCGTTCCCGAGCAAGGTGCCCAGCTCTGTGACCCAGCGCTGAGGTTGTCCGCAGTGGGAGTTGGTCTCTTTATTAAGTTGCCCCGAAATGCCAAGAACAAGGATGGAATCACGGGCTGCATTACTTTCTTGTCATTATTCTTGACTTTAATTTCTTCCTGGGCCTGATCGACATGTAGTATTAGTGAGGGAATTTCTTTTTCCCTTTTTCTGACAGCTCATAAATGTCTCAAACTGACAACATGGATTACACTGGTTTGCGTTCTGTTAGTCTCCAGTCTTAGACTGTGTGCCTGCGCATGTTCAGTTGCAGAGCAAAGTGTTGATCCCTCCTTATTATGAGCTGCTTGGGCTCTGGTCCCAATTGGTTTAGTCTGGTGCTATTAAAAATCTTGATGTGTTTAGCATATGACACTGATTCGGTGGAAACCAACACAGTAGTAATATCCTCACAATTGCATTGTAATTTATAGTGCTCCCAGGGGGTGACAGCCTTGGAATGCCTAACAGGGGAGAACTCCTGAAAGCAGAGGTCACGTGGGCTAACCACCACCAGAACTGGGCCACAAACCGGCACAGTTCCTCGGCCCAGCCCCCAGGTTCACCTCTCTTCCCTCCACAGAGCAGATTAAGCAGCTCTAGCTGCTGTGACTCTAAGAACAAACAAATACAGCCTCTTCGTTGTCTTTGGCATGAAATTAAAATTAAAAACAAGTCTGGATTCATTGGTAGCACTCTGTGCCCCTGTGCTCCACGTTAACCTGTCTCTTCTGACAGCAGGTGGGGTGAGCCAAGGGCCCCGAATTGTTTTCTTCCACCACAGATGCAGGACCCTGCCACTGCTGGGGAGAGCCCCGATGACGAGGGCTTCCCTGGGAATGACATTAAGCCCACAACTCTCACTGGGCACCAGGCCAACGGCACGCTTGCACGTAGCCATCTCATCAAAGCCCTGTGACACAAGTGCCATTGTCCCCCTTGTATAGTCAGAGAAACAGGAGCTCGAAGACCGTGTTCAGACTTACATAGCTGGTTACTGTCCGAGCCAGGAATCGTACGCGTTGTTCTGTCTGATTAAGGGCCTGTGCTGTAATACACAACGCTACAGTGCGGGCAGCTAAGAGCTGCTCAGCCCCACTTTCTTCCTAGTAAACACCTCTTTCTGCAGAGTGGCCCGGGTAGGCACTGTTGAGCAGTAGCAGCCCTTCTGCAGCCAAGGGCTGGGCCCGCTAACGTGGTTCTGTCTCTTCTTCGCTCCTCCAGGCCTTCTCAGCTGCTCTTCAAAATACTCATCACCATTAACCATGCTGGGATGGGACGTCACTCTGTAGCCCAGGTTGGCCCCAAGCTCCTGTGTGCAAGTGATCCTCCTGTCTGCCCCCTGCTTAGTTGGGACTATAGGCATGCACCAGTGTGTCCAGCTATTAATTTTTAAGTTTAATCCTAGGGCCAACCTGGCTTTTGGTTTGCATACTATAAAGTAAAGTATGGATATAGTTTTGTGGCAGTGAGTGGAAATAGTTTTGATTTTTCTAGCTATACAAATTTGCTAATTGGCCAGATTGGTTCTGTTACAAAAGCTCAGGGTGTAATTTACAGAGAAAGAATAGCCAGTAGGTGTGCGTTGGTCTGGCTGGGACCAAGTCTCCCCAGCGGGTGCTAACCAGCACGTCGGTGCCATCTTCCCTGCCCTCTCCGGGCTGTCGTCCCCCACAACGGATTCTGTGTGTATTCATAGAAGAACAGACCGAAGGGGCCTCCTAACAATGATCGGAACATCAAACCAGCCCCGGAAGAGCACAGCGTGTCGTGTCGGGGGCAGAGGCTGGGGGCAGGCCGTCCCCAGCGATTACATTCGGATTACCGCTTAATCTGCTTTGGTATTTGACCGCCAGCCTGCCCACCCTAGGCCACATTCGGAGGATATTGAGCACTTTCATCCCCAGGCACTTCAGCAGCTTTATAAATGACCCACTCCATTCCCGTCAGCCTCCTTGGGGATGGGCCCGGCAGCTGTTTAATAGCCACAGAGCAACGTTGCAGTGTTTTAGGGCAGAAAAGAAGAATCCTGCATCCAGTTTAAGCTGCAGGGAGTATTTAGGAAAGGGGAATGTAATTATCCGCATTGGAAGTGGGCCAGGCCGTGTAGCTTGGGGGAAAGAGGCCTTTAGGACCTCCACTTCCCAGCCCACCTGAAGGATGAGGCCTCTTGCCGCAGTGGCCCTCAGCTTGCTTCCTGCTGATTTAGGAAAGTGCCCCCAGGCGCACCTCCCTCCTGCTCCTGCTCCTGCTCCTGCCAGACTGTGCGAGGTCGCGGCCAGTGTCCTGCCCAAGGGCTGGCCCTGGCCCGGCCAGGAGGGGGCCGTCCCAGGAGCCGCCTGGTCCATTGCTTGGGTTTAGCACATAATCAGATCAGAGCGACGCAGGTGGAAGCCGTCTTCTGTTGCCGCAGGAGCTGTCCTTGGTTCAGGAACAAAGCTGGGGACAAGGAAAGGCAAAGCGTGGATCTCGCATGTGATATGTGCCCGTGTGGGTAGGAAAAACAGGAGCTGGCCAGAACCACCACTGGACCTGCCTCTCGAGGGCTGGAGGGGAAGCTGTCTTGCACAGTACAGCCAGCGAATTACTGAATTCCAAGGAAGCATGGAAAAGATGCAGCAACCAAGGACGCCACACTTGTGACCCAAGTGCCCCTTAAGGTCGGAAATGCTGAAGCAGCAGGTTGGCGTGCAAACCAGCCGTTCCCCGGACTAGAGGTGCAGCCAGGAGGCCCTGGGTGTCGCTGCCTCTTGGGACCACCCTGCCACAGAGTTCTAGACACCCAGTTTACGTCGATCCGTGATTACAGGGACAGCTCATGTCCCTGCCCGAGACACCTGCGTTTTCCTTATGATTAATACTTTTTCAGATAACCAAAGCTTTGCCTTTCTTATTTTTGTTTTTGTTTTTGTTTTTTTGGACACAGGGTCTCTCGATGTAGTTCAGGCCTACTTCGAACTCAAAGTGCTGGGATTAAAAGCATGCACCACTACACCCAGTTAGCTTTGCCTTTTAAAGGCCAAACTATAGAAAAAAAGAAATAGAGCTACTTAAATATTTTAAAATGTTATTTATGTTTGTTGAACAATTATAGACTATAGTTTTAGCCTTTCATTAATAATTGAAATTCTGGATTTCAGGTTAAGAAAACTGAATTTTAACTGTGGCCTTTGTAAATTGATCTCTTTGTTCGTTGGTACTTTTCCACCCTCTGTCTCCTGGAAGCAGTGGCGAGGGTTGAAGGTGAGCAGGCAGGGGAAGGGTGCTAGTTCTCATGTCTAAAGATAGGCATGGGGGAAAGATGCAAGCACTGGGCTAGGCGCTTCCTAAGGGAGCTTGCACCCTGCAGCCCTGCGGAGGTCATGTTCTCTTACAGAGCGACACCACCATATCGCTATATAGTAGCATTTGGCCTAGGTCCACGGGGGACCAAGGAGCCTGTGCGCCCACACGCCGCTGCGCACACGCTGTGCTGTCCCAAGTGCACGTGGAGTCCTGCCTTCCCCTGGAGATGTCCTCTGATAACTGTTGCCAATTTGCCTTTTGTCTTTCCTTTGTGGAACTGGGGGTTGAATCCAGGGCCTTCATACTGAACAATATCCCAGCTATTATTTATTGATTTATTTGTATTTTTAGGGAAGGGTCTACAGGGCGTTCAGGGTCTCACTACTAGATCAGACTTTGTACTGATTCTCCTGTTTACAGCCTCCCAAGAGCTGGGATTACAGGCTGCACCACCACGCCGTCACAGTTGCCATCTCAGTGCACCCTAGGGGCAGGGCTGGCATGGCAGGCCAGGGATTGAACCCCCTGCTCCTCCGCCTGCTTGCAGGCACTTAATCCGCTGAGCTATTTGGTGGACCCCATTTTTTATTTTTTGAGACAGGATCTCACCAAGTCTCCCTGAGCTGCCCAGGCTGCACTCTAACTTGTCCTGCCTCAGCTTCCTCCTGGAGTGTGCCGCAGCACCTGGCCTCCTGACTTGTTCTGCACATAGCTTTTTTTTCTTCCTTGCACTGCTAGAGATCAAACTTGGGGCTTCGCATACACTAAGCTACAGCCCTGCCGCACAGAGCATTTTATTCATGGGTCTAGTGAGGCTCCGCAGTGATCTGAGGTATGAGCAGGGCACACGGGCTCATCACAGTGTCCGCCACCTCTGAGCTGGGATTGTCACAGAGCTCCTCAGATCACTGGCTTCCAGTTAAGAAAAGAATTACAGTGAATGGGTTTGGATGTACATGTTCTTGGTCGCAGCCTATTAAGTATTTATGGGGGGGAGTTGTCTATAAAATATATTTTTTTTAAGTTTTTTTCTTAAATTTTATTTATGTGTGTGTGAGTGTGTGTGTGTGTGTGTGTGTGTGGCCAGCTCAGCCCACCAGGGGGCGGGGCTGGCTGGCATGTGGTGCTGGGGGATCGAACCGCGGTCCCTGTGCTGTGCTAAGCTTGTTCTAAGTAGGTGCTTTAGACCACTGAGCCATCTCACCAGCCCTATAAAATATATTTCTAAGTTTACTATTCCTTATTAAGTTTCTTTATAAACTTGAAAATGTTTTTCCAGAAATACTTTTTGCCCTAAATAATAAAATCATACTGCCAAATGTAGTGGCCTTTATTCAAGGGGATGTCTCAGTTTTGCAGCATGCCTTTGTGTGTAGCTTGCGTGCCTGCCTTCTAGCAGTGGTGCTGCTGTAGCCGCTCACATGGTCTAATGGCAGAGCCAAGGGCTGGCCTGGCACCGTCACTGCTGGTGTGCCCCACCCAGGGGAAGAGCCACACCTAGAAACAGCTGCCGCTGGATGAGGGCACTTTCTGCATGGTTCGGCACCGCCAGGGCAGTTGGGAGGGGGCTGTGCTTTGCAGACAGCCTCTCTCAAGTGGGCTGTGTAACAGCAGTTACCAGGACAGGACCAGGCAAGTTTCCTGGAAGTCCCAGCAGGATTGCCAGGTAATATCCACTGAACTACTGTAGTTTTTCAGTTTATAATTTTCTTAACATTTAAGGGACAACCTGCTTGGGCCCCCCTTCTGTCCTTCTCTCAGACAGAGGCTTTCGTTCCCCCAGTAAATATATTCTGCTGTTTTTTAAATGTATTTAGTACAGGATCTACAGGGCCTCACTGCGTAGATTGGACTCAGTGATTCTTCTGTTTTTAGTCTCCCAAGTGCTGGGATCATAGGCATGCACCGCCTCACCCAGTCTCATTTGCTGTCTCAGCATGCCCTGGGGGCAGGGTTGGCACAGCATGCGGGGGATAAAACCCCAGGCCCTGTGTCTACCTAAGCAGGCATTGTAATCTGCTGAGCTATCTGGCTGGCCCATGTTCTGCTCTAAAAAAAACAAAAACAAAAAAAAAAAAAAAACTTTGTGCCTTATGTTTTTAAATCTTATACAAGAACTGGGGAGATAGCTTAGTGGTCTAAGTACCTGCCTGGCAAGCACAGGGACTAGGGTTCAATCCCTGGTACCAAGTGCCATGCTGGCCCCATGCCCTGGAGGCTGAGACAAGAGGATTACTCTGAGTCTGAGCTTCGTAGTGAGACCCTAGACCAAATAAATAAAGATTAAAAAAATATAGAGACATTTGGAATTTTTAAAAAGAAAAATAATTTTCTGCATTATAAGTTTCCAAATATAAAATATCATTTTATATAAATTAATAGACCTTTTATAAATAGTACATTTCAAATGTGTGCCTAAGCTCTTTGGTTTGTTACTCATTCACTTCCGCAGTGCTGGGGACTGGGTCGAGGGCCTCGCGCACGCTAGGCAAGACCCCTGCCGCACAGCTGCCGCGCAGCCCAGGCTTTGCTTGCGGCATTGCTTCGGAGCTTTTGGGTGTTCAGGGGTTTTTGTTTTTGTTTTTTTTGCAGAATCAGGGATTGAACTCAGGCCCTTGCGCTTGCCAGGCGAGTGCTTATTCTACTGAGCTACCTTCCAGGCGCCTGAGCTTTTGTTTTTTAAAGCTAGATATACCATTACCAGAAATCACTCCCAGGCCTCAGCTCTCTCTTGCTTGAGCCTGCTGGTGAGGGTGTCCAGACCCCCCGGGGCTCCCGCCAGCTTCTCGGCTGAGAGAGCCCTGAGGGCAGGCCTGGAGCTGTCCGAGAAGGAGCTGCCCAGATGCCCT
>NW_004524618.1:1242652-1261541 GCF_000260255.1 Octodon degus
GCTGCCCAGATGCCCAGAGCTCCACTCTGGCATGCTGCAGCAGCCTGGTGAGGCAGCTGGACGGCAGAGACAGCTTCTTTCCTGTAACACATCGCTTCTCTCCCCAGTGAGAAAGTGGCGTAAGAGAAGTGCCCTGGGAGTCTTGGGTCAGTGGCAGCTCGAAGTGGGAGAGCCAGCGCCTCCAGGAGCGGGCAGCCTGGGGCCCGAACTCATCAAGGAGAGCAGTGCCAACGTATGTCCCGGGGACTGGGGTGGGAGGCTGTGGCCTGAGGCAGGGACCCTGCCTGGCGTACCCCTCACCCCCAGTGTGCCCACCTGGCCACAGATGCTGCTTGAGCAGATGCCTGAAGGGTTTCTCCAGGGCACCTTGGTCTCCCCAGCTAGAGGCCTGCAGCCCAGAGGGAGCTTGGAGCGCCCAGTGTGTCCCATCCAGATCTGGGCAGAGCTCTGGGGAGCGTGGGAGCCACCCTTGCCCTTCCTTCCCCAAGAGGGCTTGGATTTGCCTTCCATAGCCTATCTTTATGCGCAAGGACACCAAGATGACTTTCCAGTGGAGGATCCGGAACCTCCCCTACCCCAAGGACGTCTACAGTGTCTGTGTAGCCCCAAAGGAGCGCTGCATCATAGTCAGGACAACCAATAAAAAGTAAGTAGTGCACGAGCATCTGTCTGCAGCTCTGCGGGGCCTGGCAGGGCTCTGTCCTGCACTGTGGCCTGGGTCGGGGGGAGGGGGGGGCCAGGGTCCGCCTGCAGGCACAGCCTGAGTGAGGTCTTCAGCTCTGTCTGCGGGAGCTTGAGCGCATGTCGGCACGGCACCTGGCGTGGAGGCACGTGGCCTTTATTTGTTGGCTGCATAAGGGGTGAGGAATCACGTGGCCATTAACTTACGATCTCGAGTTGTTCTACTGTAAGGTTACTGTGACTGTGGCCTCCTGACTGGATCCAAGCCAGGGGTGCCGTCACTGCCCGAGCTGGCTGGGAGTTGCGGCCTGGGAGGCCCGGCCGCCAGAAGCAGTGGTCTTGGGATTTTGCAGGAGTGGACTGGGCGGCAGTAACCTGGGCCCTCCCGGAGGAAGGAGCAGTAGGCAGTACTTTGGCTTCTTAGAAGTCTCCCAGTTCTCATTCTTCCCTTTGTGGCCTGCTGGGGAAGGCAAACTGCAAGTAGAAAGGACAGAAAGTGGCTGCCAGGGTGACCACATTCGAATTTCTGGAGCTCTGACTGATTGCAGAAGAGGCCTAAAATGGTGCTGCTAGTGTGGGGCCAACTCCGTGACATGGCTTGGGGTACTTCCATGGAAGGTTTGGGGCTTTTGTTTTATTTTTTTTTTGGGGGGGGGCATTGAATTCAGGCCCTTGTGCTTGCCAGGGAAGCACTTATTCCACTGAGCCCTCTCCCCGGCCCAGCTTTTGTTTTGTATTGGTGATACTAAGGATTGAATCCAGGGCCTTATGTTGAGCTACATCCCCAGGTCTTTTCAATTTTTTTCTTTTTAGATATAATCTTGCTAAGCCATAAATTGCCCAATCAGGGGTCATCCTCCTGCCTCAGCCTCCCAGAGTGCTGGGTTACAGGTGTGTGCCACCATGCCTGGCCAGTGGGAGTTTGTTTTGTTTTTTGGCACCAGGAGTTGAACTCATGACCTTGTGCTTGCCAGGTGGGCCTTGTGTGGCTGAGCTGTATCCCCAGCCCCAGTGGGAGGTTTTTAGCTATCAGCCCACAAGCTGTGAAGCTCCCTGCTGTGCGTCCTGCACTCATCTGCTGCTCCTGTCCAGGTGGTGTGATGCTGGCCTCCCTTCTCTCTTCCTCGGTCTGTGAGGCCCACAGGAAAGGAGGGCAGTTTTGAGGTTCCCCTGGCTCGGCCTTCTCCTATGGTCCCCACACCCTAGCACTTCGGCAGGGTTAAGGGGGCAGGGAAGGGGGTGGAGATGAATGAATTAATTTCAAGATTACTGCTGCACATGCAGTCGGCAGCCCCTCCGTGGTCTTGTCTCTAAATATAAAGCCATAATAATAGGAGTTTGCGTTTATAAAGCACATTGAAGCTCTCAGATAAAAGGCAGTTTATTCCCGTTATTGTTCTCATCATTAACAGGAGTCAGTGCCTAAAGTGGAATTTAGCAATTTCAGACAACAGAGAAATTGCCTTAGGAAAACAAACTCTGTGCTTCAGCAAGCATTCCCTGGCGTAAGAGGCCCCAGGTCCAAACTGGGAACAAAAGCGCTCTGACAGCATCTGAATCTGCAGCCTGGCACTTTGTGGAGCTGGCTGCTGCCTCCGTTCTGTCCCCCAGAGGTCACTGTCGAATACAGAGATCAGGCAGAAATGTGATTACAAGGGAGGAGAGGCTCGCTAGCTCCCCAGAACACTCATCTGTGGCAGGTCCTCCGGGCCCCATCTCCTCGCGCTTCTAGCCGTAGGTGGCGCTGTTGGCCCAGCGCTTCGTGGCCAGAAGCCCATTGCCACCCCAAGGGTAGGAACTGGGAACTAGTGAGGCCAGGTGGGGAAGGGGCTCTGCACAGGGGAGAGGGGCGTTCCAGAGCCCGATGTTTTGTTCTTTTGGAGTTTTTCTTTGAGACGAGGGCTCTTTACGCAGTCTAGGCTGGCCTGGAACTCACCGATCTGCCTCAGTCCTGAGAGCTGGGACCACAGGTGGGTGTCACCACATGGCTCTCAGTGCCTCTCTGGAGCACACACTGCACTTGTGCCAGCTATCAGCTGGCCCGGCCACGCCCCGGGGGAGCTTGGCTTAGGAGGCGGGCAGCGGGGGCCACCACACCCTCAGCGACTTCCCTGAGGTTGCTGCTTTTAACTCTATGCAAGTAATGCATCCTCTCCTGTGCACTGGCTTGTGGACAGAACGTACTGACTCGTCCCGTGAACAGGGTTGCACAGTGTTCTCAGGGTTATTTTGCACCGTTTCCTCATCGTCATACCATCCAGAGGTGGGCGAACATGCACTTCATTCTTATTGAGGTATTAACAACTGCATGACAAGATCAACACCGTGCACAGCCCGCCCAGCTGGTGCCCTCCTCACCAGGCGCCCAGGGCCCACCACGGCACGGCATCTTTCTCTGAGCCAGCCTTTCTTTACCTGGAGCCTCCATGCCTGCCTGGTGCAGACCCTGTAAATGCAGCCTTGTCCTGCCAACCTGGGCTGGCCACTGGCTGCGGGGTTGATTCTGTGCCTTGTGGCCATGGCCTCGGGCAGTGAGGGCTTGGCTGGGGAAGAAGCCCTGTGCGGCTCTGTCTGGTCCTAATAGAAATGTGGAGAGGAACAGTTCTGAGCCTGAGTCCAGAAGCCGGCAGCTGTAAATGGGATGAGCTAGGTGCTGGAGTGGAAAGATGTCAGCCCAGGTCCGGCTTGGCCACGCAGAACCTGCATTTTGGCAAGGTTTCCTTATCCAACACAGGAGCAGGCTACACCTCCCTCACGATGCGCAGCTGCCTGCATGCAGGGCCTCAGCAGTTCTGAAGATAGCGCAGCTGACTGGGTGTGCTT
The DNA here is from genome assembly GCF_000260255.1 of Octodon degus. Lineage (NCBI taxonomy): Eukaryota > Metazoa > Chordata > Mammalia > Rodentia > Octodontidae > Octodon > Octodon degus. Next base: position 1,246,157 of record NW_004524618.1, read on the forward strand.
CTCACCTGGGAGAGTTAGTAGGCATCGCCAGAAATAGAGGTTCTGTGGTCAGACATGGTCAGGGGCTGGGTCTCACAGGCTTCCCTTGGTAGGCCCGAGAGCCCTCCAGCAAGGGCAGTGGGAGTGGGGGCCTGGTTTGCCCAGAGCCTTGAGGCTTAAGATTTGGGTGCAGCGGCGTAAGCGCCTGCCTGGCAAGTGCACAGTCCTGAGTTTGATCTCCGGTTCTTGCTACCTCTGCAATGCCAGCGTGCAGAGCGGGCTGTGTGGGTCAAGGCCTGCAACTGATCAGACAGTCCTGTGCCTGCTGGCAGCGCTCCTCCACAGTGTTCTTGCCAAGGGCCTGCAGGTGCAAGGGGAGCTGGGGGGGGGTTGAGTTCAGGAAGGGGTAGGAGAGAAACCAGGAGGCCAGAGGCCACTGTGAAATAGCCAAATGAAAGAGCTGTCCTTCAACAGAATAGGAGGCTCACAGTCGACCTGTTCTGGACCCTTGGACAGTGGCTCAGCTTATCTAGTACAGCTCCTGAATTTAAGCAAGGAATTTAGAAGAAACTGAGGCCCAGAGATGAACTGGCCTGCAAGCCAGGAGTCCTCCTGCAGGCCTTCTGAAGACGAGACCCTGGGACAGGATGGCCTCTGATGGGCTTGGAGAGGGTGCCCTGGCCCTGTGGGGTGCGTCCTGAGCAGACAGTCTATTCATTTGGGAGCACCCCCCCTTTCCCAGATTCCCTTAATCCTTGAGATGTCAGGCATTTAAAACAGGTGCTCAAAATGTAGAGCTTCTGACATTACCAGATTTGGGAAATTCACTGATAATAAAAGCTTAACTTCTGTGATCTGGGCAACAAACCTAACCTGGTGCCTGGAGTAGCCCCCTGAGGAGTGTTCAGAGGGTGGCTGTTGGAAACAGCACTTCACCCAAAGGCAGCATTAAGGTAACAGACAGAGCTGTATTACTTAGCCTTGGGAAGCCCCGGGTTCCATCCCCAGCACCAGGAGAAAGGAAAAGGAAAGGAAGTGGGGAAGGTGAGAAGGACGGTGGACACACAGAGAAGAAAGTGTCATCTTTGTTTGGCTGAGACTGAGAACAGTGAAGGAGTTGGGTGGTGGGACCAGTCCATCTAAGAAGCTCGCTGTCTTGCTGGAAGGTTAGCTTTTAGCGGCCCTCGCAGAGGGCGGGGCTTTTCACCCGTGAGTCACAGCACACAGCCCCAGGCCTAGGAAACAGTAGGGGCCTACTGTAAACACTTGCTGCTTGCCTAGAGCTGCCCCAAGGCTGAGGACGCTTACATTTCCAGAAACACAACAGGGTCCCTTTCTGGTGCAGGTAACGAATGAGAAAGTCAAGTGCAGATCCTGCCTTGGCAAACTCAGTGCTGCAAGGATAGAGAGATGAGGAGGTGCCGGGCTGCCCCAGGAGACGAGGCAGCCATCCCTTACTGCTCAGCTCTGGCTGTCAGGAGTGTGGAGTTGTTTAACCTCACCCAATAAGCCAAATCCATTACAGTACACCACAGCAAAGGCCATGCACCCACCCCACCTTCCCTCTGACCCTGATCCTGGCACTGAGGCCGAGCCCTGAGATTCTTCGCCGCTTCCAACTGGCCGGGCCTGGGCAAGAGCTGGGCTGGGCTATGGGCGCCACCTCTCAGGTTCTGCTCTTTGTGTATATTTGCAGGAAGATGTTAACACTCCCTCACAAGCCTTTGTGTTCACCTAATCTCTGCTGTTTAACCTTTGACTCCCCCATTATCAGTGTCTGCCACCTTTGCTGGCCAGACCAAGGGCCCCAGGAAGAGCCCTCAGCCCTGCTGGCGAGGAAGAGGATGTGGCAGGCATTCCTCTTAGTGTGTAGGCAGATGGATCGCCTTTCCCTGGGGCAGAGCTTTGGAAAAGAAAGCAGCTTGTGGTGCCATTAGGAACCCCCCAGCCCCCACTTCTTTTGAACTGTCAGCCTCTAAGTAAACATTCTTTTCCTGCCATTGGTCCTAACACCTTGTGGAGAGTGGGGAAGCTGGGAGGAGAGGGGCCCCAGAACCTCTGCTGAACCAGGGGATTTGGGCAGGGAGGACGGGGGCAAAAGTGCTGCACTGACGTCAACTTTCTGAGTCCCCAGGGCATTGCGGTCTTTGAAGTGGACTCCAGGTAGCTGTCAGCATGAGGACCGGGCCCCTGTGAAGTATTAAAAGCTACCTTCCAGGCTCCTCACTTAGGTTTCTTTGTACCTGCCTGAGGCGCTTCCCTCTGCAGCCCACACAACCTCTGCTGCGGAAAGGACAGCGAGCGATGCCTGCCCCTTGTGCAGCTGCTCAGCAGTCCTGGCCAGGGCCCGGGCCACATGCCCCCAGCGGTACATGGGCTTGCTCCTACAGATGAGGGGCACCGAGCCAGCCACTGACACCTGGCTGTTTCTCTCCTCTCCAAGCAGTTTCCTCCGATAAAGAGCTCAAGTTCTGGAGTCTACTGATCATACTGTGGGCTTGGTGTCCCTGTTTTTGTTTATTTTACTAAAAGGGACAGTTAATGCCTGGCCTGGAACCTGAAGATGACAGGGCCCTGTGTGGTGTGTGACAGTGGAGAGGTGTGGTCTGCAGCCGGTGAGAGCCAGAGCCAGCTCCCAGCTCCCAGCTCCCAGCTCCCAGCTCCCAGCTCCCAGCTCCCAGCTCCCAGCTCCGGGATGCGTCAGGGGCTGGTCCTCCAAGCTTTGTGCCAGTAGATATGCTTCGCTCTGATTTACGACGCAAGATTAACAGAGCCTTTGAAGACCTCTGGAGAGGAGAAGAAGCAGAGGGCTTCACTGGAAGTCCCATGTCAGTGGCCACTCTAGATCCCTAGCTTTGGGAGATAGCCCCAAAATACTGTCTTTATTGTCCCTTGCTGGGACATACCACCTATATTGTTGTCCCATGAAGCTTGGGGTGCAGAGAAGGCCCAAGCTGTCTGAGCTGTCTGCATATCCCAAAAGGTGCTGTCACCTTTGGGAGTCTGAGCCTGGCACGGAAGTGACTTGGAACCCTGGTCTCATCATGAATGCCCTAAATGGCCCTGCACCCGAGTTGGATGGGCTGAAAGGTGGCGGCATCCTTTTCTTTCCAGACCAAAAGCCTGCTGTTCTAGCTGGTTTTCCCTCTGCCTTTGGGTGTGTGGCAGAAAGTGGGTTGTGGGAAGAACTGTGTAGAGGCCTGCTGGCAAAAGGCCTGGTAGCCAACTGCAGGGGTCACCTTACTGGGTGCTACAGTGGCCTGTTGGTGTCCCCACAGATACTACAAGAAGTTCTCCGTTCCTGACCTAGACAGACACCAGCTGCCCCTGGATGATTCCTTGCTGAGCTTTGCTCATGCCAACTGCACCCTGATAATCTCTGTAAGATTCGCCTGTACTTCTCTGCTGCTACCTGGGGAGAGGTTCTTTCCCTGCCCACTTCTAGGCCTCAGTGATCCTGACCCTGAGGTACCTGCCAGAGATCAAGTGTCTCCAGTGAGGGCACAGGGCCAGATGACACGGTCCACAGAGGGAGGAGGGCACAGGTGGACGGGGACTTGACGGACATCTCAGGGCCTGGGGTCTAGCCCAAGAAACGTTCCTAGCCAGCCACGTGTATCATGAGCAAATCACACGAGCATGTGCCTCAGTTTTCTCCTGCAGTAAGAGGATCAGAAGGGTCCGAGTATAGGTATGTAACGATCTTGTCATCTTTCTGGCTCTGTCCACAGTATCAGAAGCCGAAGGAGATCTTGGTAACCGAGTCAGAGCTACAGAAGGAGCTGAAGAAGGTCAAGACGGCACACAGCAGCGACGGAGACTGTAAGACCCAGTAGCTGGCCCCTGCTCACACCTCCCTGGGGAGGACTGCGACACTTTCCAGTCTGGCTGGGTTAGTGTGGGGCAGCTTCTACCCCTGGGAGCCATCCAAAGCCGTTAACAACTGGTCCAGGAGTACTAGTGGCCCCATTTTGGTCTCACTTCCCAAGTAAAGTCCTCTTTAGCTATTGCAGATGGGCCGCCCTTCTGTCCAGCTTGGTGTATTCCCTTCCCAGGTCCCTGACCTCTCTAGGGAGGGCACTGGTGTGACATCCCTTCTGCCTCCTGGGGACTTTCAACCCAATAGGGCAGTCTCTCCTCCAAGCTGTCTGCATAAACTTGAGGGAGTCTGGGGGAATCCCTTGTGCCAGCGTGGCCTAAGGTAGGTGTGGGCAGGGGAATGCAGAGCCTTTGGAGACAACCTGGACATTAAGGAATCCTGGGTGAAAAGCCAGGATGAGGCACAGTGGTACGAGGGGGTGTGTCCATCGGGCTAAGGTAAAGATGGGTCACTATAGGTGACAGCTGTTTCGCGCCTCAGAAGCCTAGAGCCCCCCCAGCCCCTCTCTGAACCCCAGAGGTCCCCCATCAAAACTAAGAAGGCGGGTGGTCTGGGGCAGTATTCCTGAAACCTCTGTGGCCGAGACACAGCAGAGGGTGGCCTTTCCTCGGCGCACACATGCACACGCCCAAGCTGAATCCGTCCATTCGCCTGCTGCATCTCTCATAGCGTGACTTGACCATCAAAGAACCAGCTATGTTGGACAACCGAGCTTTATTTTTACAAAAATGAAAGTAGTAGCATGCTTTCACAGCCTGCCTAAGGAATACCTCAGGCTACTCTGAGGGTACCTCAGAACCCAACGTGACACGATGCCATGGTACCCCACAAGGCTGGTCCAACATGACAGGTGCCTTGGGGTCAGAGGGCCACGGTGCAGCAAGCACTACTTCCCCTCCTGCAGGCCACCCAGGGAACGAAGTGGGCAGAGGCAAGGGCAGGACGGGCCCTTCCCAGGCAGACCCTTGCTCTGGCCGCACTGGAGCGTGAGCCTGTTTCTGTAGCAGCGCCTCCTGTCTGCTCATGGACTCAGCAGTCCCACGTCTCGAGGGCCCCAGAGTTCCAGGAGACACTGCCCTTAGCTTCAGGTGCCGAGTAGTGTGGCCCCAGCAGGGGAGAGAAGGAAGCAGCATCATATACTCCAGGCAGAAGAGGTTCCTGAGGTGCTGGTTCCCCAGGCACAGGCACGAGTAGCCTGTCAAGGGTTTTTGAAGTCCAGGACGTGAAGATTGTAAGAGAGTGCAGCATAAAGATGCGAAGTGGTGAACCGCAGGCAGTACACAGGACTGCTGAGTGGGGTCGACGTCAGTGGGAAAGCCTGGGGGTGGGGAGAAGGGACTGCTCTCCAAGCAAGAACTGGGACACCAACCAAGGGTTCCCTGGACCCAGAGACATGGTCACGTGCCATTACAGGATTCCCCAGCCCTCCTGGAACAGCCTGGCACCTGGAGGTGTGAGGCCAGACACTTACATGCAGGCAGGCCCTCTGGCGCCGGTCCCACAGCCGCACGACACCATAGTAGGAAGAGCCTGTTGCCAGCAGGTGGTTGCCATCTGTCTGCAGGCAGTAGAGGGTGCTGTCGTGGGGCTCCTCCCACTCCATGACACACTTCCTGTCCAGAGAGCACAGAGGTAGGGAGGTTGGGGTACTTTGCCAGGGCCCGGGGAGTCCTAGGGTGGGGGACTGAAGCCAGAGATTTCACACTGAGCTATACTTCCACTCCAGCCGTTTGCTTTTATTGGGAGGTATCTCACTGACTGTGTTGCCTGGGCTGGGCTCAAACCCACACGCTCTGGTCTTGGAGGATTACCAGCACACACTGGCACCCAGCTCAACGTCTTTAATGACCAAACTTAACTGGAGAAGGTGAAGGACACTCCCCAAGCCCTGGCTCAGAGCGGATGCATGTGTGTGTCCACAGGGCCAGCTACTCGTCTTAGAACCTAGGAGGGTTGGAACAAAGGCCTCAAGACTGGGCCAGAGTGCTGGGGATGGGCTGAGAGATGCCCACCCTTACTAGACCTGTGGCCATGGGGCGGCGCTGCCCCAGGGTTGGCACTGGATGCCCACGTGTGTCCTACCCAGCATACTCACCGGACGCTGGTGCGGAGGTCCCAATAGCGAACATAAGTATCGTAGCCACAGGACAGCAGTGTAGAAGGGGACTCATACATGACATCCAGCACCCCAGCCCCTGGGGGGAAGTCACTACCCAGGTGTGTCATCAGCTGCCCACTGAGAGAGAGAGGGGTAGAGGTGAGTGGCTACCCACCGTGGCCTGCAGATGGCACCGCACTTCAGGGACACGCAGTTCTCCAGCCTTAGCTGATGACTCCAGCCCCAGCCAGTGCCAAACTGCAGCGTTTTGGAGCTGACGGCAGCCCGTCTGCCGCACCTGCACACAGGCTGCCCCCCACCCACCCATCCACCACTCTTCTGGGGCAATGAATGGGCCTTGCTGAAGGGGTTGCCCCCTCCTGTGTGTACGTCCAGTGTACACTTCTTGATCCTGCAGGTCATGCAGCTCTGAGCTGCCTGAGTCCAATGCCTTAATTCCTGCCTGTAATCTGGGGCTCAAACCTCACTGGGAATAAAGACCACACAAAGGGAGAAGGGGAGTCCCAGGAGATGTTAAAACAAGCACCTTTGTGTCTGGGGAGGGAAATCGCTGAGAAAGCAGCTTAGTGAGCTGGTCCCTGATGCTCTGGCCCTCTGGCCCCCAGCCCGGCCAGCACGCCTCTGTGATCACAGCCTGGCCGGCTGAGCTCCAGCCTGCTCCCCCACCCTCACCCCACCGGTGGCCGAGAGCAGATTACCGAGAACAATTTCTTTGTGACTGTAATTCCCTCCGTGACCGCGGCAGTGGGCAGGCCCCTAGCAACCACATAGGGAGGCCTGTGGCCCTAGCAACTACCCCTCAACATCAAGTGCACCCGGTAATCCCTGTAGTGAGCAGACGGATGGAAGGCCTGACTTCTGCGAAGTAGGAATGAAGAAGAGGCGTCCTCTTGGCTGGTACCTCCGCTCCCTGTGCATGTAATGGGAGAAACACTTCCCAGACACCTGGCTAAAGCCTTCACCTAGGGTGAAGAGGCCTGCATGGTCCCATGGCACAGCTCTCAGCAGTGTTAAGCAAAAGACTCAGGTCCTCAAGGGTCTTTCCTAAATGTTGAAGGCACAGAGGTGTTGGCTGGGTTCCTGCCTGCCTGCTGCCTTTCCCTAGGTAGGCCTTAAATCAGTGTCCTTGTCCCTAGGAAGTCAGCTGTGAAGGGGGGCAGACAATAGGCTGGAGGCTCTGAAGTCACTAACCTTGCTCCTAAAGAAGTCCTGTGACAGCCACTCAGGACAGGATGGGGTGGGCTGTGACTTGGTCTCTGTCCTCACAGTCTACACATTTGTACCTGCTGGGTGGGGGCTGCTATACTCCACAGTTCTCTTCACCTAGATTTTGGGGCCCTACCCCCTCCATTAGTGAGGCCATAAGAAATGATTGAGCGCTCTCCCCTTTAATCTGTAGAAGTAATTTCATGTTTGTCTTTGAATGGAAGATGAAAGGCAGTAGGGAGAAGCACAGCATGGTGCTGCCTGCCCACCTGGTCCCCGGGTTTCCAGGGAAGGAGTTGAGTACCCACATGGGGCTACCCAGGGTCAGCAGTGCAAAGGGGCACAACCAGACCACACTGCCAACCTGGGCTCCACCCAGTCCCAGCCACCACGGATAAGCAAGAGAACAGCCTGAGAGGCCCTACCCCCAGGGGGAGACGGGGAGACCCAGGGCCCTCTGCGCCACCCGCTAGGTGTTGAACAAGCCCTCTCTGCCCCTTGTCTGCCAGCCTGGCCAGGCCAAAGGCTGGCTGTGGGATTTCTGCCATGCTCTGGTTCTCTGAGTTGGCCACACACACGTTAAATGGGCCAATAAAAGGGTACAGTTTCTTTTACCCAGAACCCTCAAGGCTCTGTGTAGAGCTGTAAGGTTAAGTTCAGAGCATAAACGGACACACCAGGCTCTGGGAAATGGCCTGTCTTTTCAAATAGTGGCCCAGCGGTGCCATAGAAGTCCTGCTGGGGCTTTGATTTGGGAAAACAAACAGAAATGGCACTGTTGGCTCTCAGAGCCCCCTCCCCCCATTAAACTAGAAAACTAGCTGCGCAGCTATGGTGGAGGGAAGAGACTGGCCCAACAATAGTCCCAAACTTTGGGGGTAGGGGGACAAAACCAGCTGCCTGTCCCCTCATCCCCTCCTCCTGGGCTCTTTTATTGCAAGTGTGTTCTTGTAAAAATGATTAGATTGCAATTTGTATAATGTGACCCCCAAATTCAGACGTTTCACCCCTTTTCTCTGGAAAGAATGTTAAGAATGCCTCTCCCTCTCTCACTGTGGGGGTGGGGGTTCAGTCTTGGCTGCTGCACAGCTTGTGTGGGAACAGAGCTGCCACCCAGCGCCCCAGCCACAATGGGAGGTAGCACAGGCCAGACGCAAAGTCCCTTCCCTTCCAACCCCGGTACAGAGCACCTGGGCTTCCAGGAACTGCTCAGGCTGGGTGCGTCTCCACCCCTAGCCGAATTCCGGCAGTTCGCTCTCAATCCAGGGGAAGACACAGAGGGAGCCTCCTGCCGGTGTGGTGTGCGCAGGCCACCTGCACCTGGGAGAAGGCGCACGGGTGTGGCCACACTGACATGCTCTCTGCCCCAGGGCTGGTAAAGGGCCTGCGCTGCAACCCCATACCCAGGGTTTGGCTGCTGGGATGACCCGGCTCATACATTGACACGGTGGGCTCTGTATGCCCCCTGGGGCACAGTGGGCACGTGTGCCGTAGGCTTGCCACCATTGCCCTAGCCCAAGTCCCCCTAGGAACTGGAGGGTTTGAGGGGAATTTAAAGTAGTGACAATGCACTACCACCCCTGTGGGGACTGCCAGCTGCATATAGACCCTGGCTCAACAGCTGGAGGGCCTGGGCCCGGGCCCTCAGTCAGTGCCCTGCGCCCTCATACCCAGGCTCCATAAACACTCTTCCATACCAGAGTTGTTCTATTCCCAGCCCCCACGAAAGGGCTCAGTGGCTTCCACTCACCTTCCACCTTTAATACACAGGGCCCCCGACACTGCTCCCTGGAAGTCCCACCAGTGTGCGTTCCTTTTTTTTTTTTTTTTTTTTTTCCTTTGCAGAACCGGGGATTGAACTCGGGCCCTTCCACTTGCCAGGGAAGCACTTATTCTACTGAGCCGAATCCCCGGCCCCCAGCATTCCTGCTTCTGTCTGGGCATAAGGACACCTGGTCTGGCATATACTGCGCTGAAATAAAGCAGTGGCTTTTGGGGAGAATTTACCTTCTTAAGTCTGTGTTCCCCAGAGGAAAAGTGGCTGGATGCATACGCCAGGCCCAACAAAGAGAAAGGGAAGTTTCCTCTTCAATCTCTCCCTCCAGTAGGTAGCTGGGCGCCTTCTGTACACACGGCATTGCCCTTAGCAGAGAGGAGGGACCGTCCCTGCCTCCAGGGGATTTTCAGTCCAGCAGGGGAGAGAAATCTGCACCCTGGGAGCAGGGAGCACAGCACAAAGTGCTAGGGACTGCGGGGAGCTAAGTTCTGTGAGGGGACAGCCAGAAAAAGTTTCTAGCTGAGAGGAATGGGTGACTCTTTGGAGAGTAACAGGGCTGAAGAGAGAGCCCAGGCCAAGGCACAGAAGGGTGGCAGTCAGGCCACTCTGGCAGAGGCTGCAGTGGGAAGGGGATGTGCTGCAGGGTCTGGCCCGCAGACCACGGACCTCTGGGCACACGCCTCACCTGGCATGGCAGCGGCACTCAGGGTCTTGGCCCCAAATCAAGGGCTACAGCGAGAGTGACTTCCTAAGGTCTCATAGCAGGATAGGGCAGAGCCTGGGTGCCTACTACGGACTGAGCTGAAAAACCAGTCTGGCAGGAGCAGGGAAGCCAACAGGTGCCTTCTTGCGTGTATTCCTGGGCTAGGCGGTGGCTGCACAGGTCCTCTGGTGATGGAGTAGTCACCAGGCAGCACTCACTTGAGTCTGCGGCGTTGGTAGTGCCCCCGGAATGGCTTAGGGAAGGCTCCTAACTTGACAGGCCTATGAGAGTGTCTATTTTTTGAGACTGGCTCTCATAATGTAGGTCCTGTCTGCATGCGAGGATTACCATGCGGCAGCATGGCCGGCTTTCCAAGCAAGGGCTCAGTGGCTGGCGGCTCATAAGCCGCAGTCAGGTCTCTGTGCTCTGGAGTGCACGTCCTGCTGGTGGTGCACACCCTGTTCTCGGGCCGCACAGCCCATCAGTGCCCTGCACGTGCCCTTCCCAGCAGACACCCAGGGCCACTGCAAGCCTCCCTGGTGCCTCGCACACACCTTCCTGCCACGGCACAGACTGGTCCTCCAGTGCAGGCAGTGAGACAAGTGAGGGGACAGACAACCCCAAATGTAAGGACACGGGAGTGCAGAGAAAGGGAAGCCCAGGGGAGCATCCCTCACCCCAGCCCCACCAGGTGAGAGGACAGGGACCTCTGTGCGCGCGTGCATGCACACGCGCCCCCAGCACCTCCCGTGCACACATGTTCCCACACAGTGGCTCAAAGGCCAAGCAGCCAGGCAGCCCACTTTGTACTGCTAACAAGGGGGCAGTAATTACAGGAAGGGGCAGCCCGGCAGATAAAAGGATACAAAATTTCAACATCTGTTGCCATAAAGGGATAAGGAGAAGTCAAACGCAAAGTATCAGTTTGGTGTCAGCAGGCAGAGAGCCAATTTCAAAGAGTTCAGGGAGACGGGACAAGAAAGGAAAAGGAAAGGGGGTAGAAAGAAAGAAAAAAATTACAGGGTTACTTAAAGAGGTAAGGAAAAAAGAGGAGAAAAGCTGTCAGTAATACTTTCAAAGGAGAAGGCAGGTACTTTAAAGAGGGGCAGTTCCCATAATCACTGTGAGGACTGGGCCCTGCAAGGGGTGGGTGTGGGGGACCAGGGCCGAGCCCAAGCCACACCTGGGTGGGATGGGCATGAGCAGAGCCCCTGGGGTGGCTGACCTGTGCTCGGCCACACCTGCCTTCTCCAGGTGCTCCTTGCCGCACACACCAAAGCCCTTCTGTGTCCTGTGCTCAGCGCAGGAACAGCCCCAGGTCCCACTCCGACGGGGCTGAGCACCCATGGTGGGCAGTCGGCTCTTTGGGGAGGTCAAGGCAATGCTCAGGGGCCAAAGGCCCTGCCTGACTCCCGCATTGGGTTGATGGAGGGGGGCTCTGCGAGGCGCACACATATGGCGGTCGTCGAGAGTACTGGCAGACGTGAGTGCCAGGCACTGGCTTTAGCAAAGCAAGGGAAATACAGCCCCTGCCAGCGTGGACGGGAAGCCTGTCCCACCTGGAACCTGGCGGAGGAAATGTCGGTACCACGGGCTGGGGTGAGCCTGGCCTGGAGGCGCACAGCACCCTTGCTGCCTGCAGCAGTTTGCAGCCAAGGACTGTGCCCTTGCACCCTCCCATCTCTTTCGGTAGGCCACCCTTCTCCAATGTTTGGAGCACAACTGCCCCTCCAGTACCCCCTCCACTGCAGTCACAGGATACACATAAAAGAGAAAAGCCAGGCGCTGCTCAGGTTTCAGGAGTGACAGGTTAGAAGCAAGGAATCCAGGCAGCCCTGCTCACGGCAGCATGGCCAAGCCCTGCCGGCTGGGCACTCCTCCTTGCAGGCTTCCTGTCAGTCAGGCTTTGGCATTATTGAAAGATCAAACTTGGCCCTGCCTGCTCATTACCTTAATCCTATTTTCTACATGGCTTTATTATCTGCTTGGGCTTCTCTGGGAAAGACAGCACCAGAGAGTCATCCTCCCAACCAAAGCAGAGGCCTCCGCCAGGTCATCCCCTATCACTGCCTGCTCCGCAGGGTCTGCCGGGCCCTCAAGGACAGGATAGATGTTTACACAGGCCTGGCTCTTTGCAGCAGGGGCAGGCTGAGGGATGGAGCAGCAGTACCAGCAGACCCCAGGTGATCCTGCCCACGATGAGCCTACAGGCTGGCCAAAGGGCGCAGTGGCTCCATTGAAGAATCAAGCCCGCAGCTATCTTATGCCTGTTATTTGGCTTCATTCTGGTTCAGTACAGACACACCAGCATTGGGGGCTGGTGAGGTCCAGGGATTGCATAAGAGAATCACACTCAAAGGGTGGTGCTCAGGAGTCTGTCCTGGTGCTAACTCCCTACCAAGCTGCCATAGAGCTCTAAGTGCACCCAGCCCTGTGGATGGCCCAGGAGGCAGTGGTGTGTCCTGCCCTCCACCACTGTGCTGTCCCGGGCCAGGCACGTGCTCGTGCCAGCTGTCCAAGCAAACTGGCTCTCAGAAGAAGTGCCCATCTGGGAGCCACAGCCTCACGGGCAAGAGCCGCCTTTGTGCCAGGAGCTCAGCAGGCTCCGGGCCCTCCCTACAGGTATTCTAAGGGTTGATAAGCCCAGTACCAGTGTGGAAACAGCCGTGGGGGAGAAGTAGCCACCCCGGGGTTTCAGGCACTGTGTGCAGCACTTTTTCACCATTTTGTTCAGATTTGTTAGGTGGAGATAATTAATTCCTCCTGTGGAAACGGAAGCCCCAAAGGTCCCCACATCAGAGGGCTGGTAAGCGGCAGAGTAGCTGTAGAACCCAGCACTGTCCACCCCACAGCTCGCTTCTGGAGTCCTCGCAGCTTCCCTTCACATCACCTGCTAGACTTCCAAGGACTGCGCCCCTCTGCCTCAGTCCTGTTGAGAAGGAGGAGATGCTCACGGGCCAGAGGTGGGAGGGCAACCTCAAGGGAACAAGCTTACCAGCCACAGGATGCAGTATGTTGCCGCTAGGCTGACAACAGTATGCTGTGACCATTTACTCCATTAATAAAAGAGGATCTCTGGGCTGGGTGTGGGGGTATATGCCTGCAATCCCAGCACTTAGGAGGGTGAGGCAGGAGGGCTGCTGCAAGTTGGAAGTCAGCTTGGACTCCACAGTGAGTTTAAGGCAAGCGCAGACTACACACCAAGACCCTGTCTCAAAACAAAACCAACCAAGCGAGTAACACACCTCTGGATTGGCGGTACAGGTCAGTGGAATGACACACGCCCAGCACGTTCAGGCCCCGGGTTCAATCCCTGGTGTGCACACACTACACAGAACAAAAGCAAGTCTATGGAGAGCTGACAGATCTGCCCTTCAGCAGACCACATCTGATCTACACTCAGAGGGATAACGCCACACAGCAGGGCTGGGGAGCTAGCTCAGTAGAGTAAGTGCTTGCCTGGCAAGCACAGGGTCCTGAGTTCAATCTCCGGTACCACAAAAAACCCCACCACAACACAATCAGGGAAACTCTCAGGTGACAGTGGTCCCATGGGACCAGCGCAGCGGGGGTCCATCCAGCCATTCCTCTCATTCGTTCTTGCTGACAAAACTCTGATCCTGCGCCACTGCTGCCCTCTTGCCTGCCATGGCCAGTGCACACAGCAAACTGGGCTCGCCTTGGGCCAGGGAAGGGGCGCGTGGCTCATTCCTGCTCCCTTGCCACAGCTTGCTTTTGGGTGAGCCTTGGAACACAATTTTGGGTATCAGCTCTGAGAAGTCACTGTGGGTGCTCCTAGGAAAGGCTTCTTTACCTTAAAGGGGGGTCAGCAGCAAGCACACATCTTCCCTTGCCTGCGCTAAAGGTGGGAACTTACTAAAGTGGTAGCTGCCTTATAGGCAGTGGAACTGCTCTACATGAGCCTCAGAGTTGGAGCAAACACCACAGGGGGCTGGCACGGCAGGAGGCACAGTGGACATGGCCTACATGGTCACGGCCCACGTGGTCCGAGGAGAGGCAAGGCAGAAGGCAGAGTGACACGGCCCACGTGGTCCGAGGCAAGGCAGAAGGCAGAGTGGACACAGCCTGCGTGGTCACAGCCCACGTGGTCCGAGGCAAGGCAAGGCAGAAAGCAGAGTGACATGGCCCACGTGGTCACGGCCCACGTGGTCCGAGGCAAGACAAGGCAGAAGGCAGAGTGACATGGCCCGCGTGGTCCGAAGCGAGGCAAGGCAGAAGGCAGAGTGACATGGCCCACGTGGTCATGGCCCACGTGGTCTGAGGCGAGGCAAGGCAGAGTGGACACGTGGTCCGAGGTGAGGCAAGGCAGAAGGCAGAGTGGACACGGCCCGCGTGGTCCGAGGCGAGGCAAGATAGAAGGCACAGTGGACACGGCCCGCATGTTCCAAGGCGAGGCGAGGCACGGCAGAAGGCAGAGTGACATGGCCCGCGTGGTCTGAGGCAAGGAGCCATTCTCTGTGAGCCTCCCAGCCCTCCACTTCTGAGCTCCCTGTCATCTGAGGTCACAAGTCCACCACTGCTTAAGCCACTTGGATGTACATCTTCATTACTTATGAAGCAGCCATAGATCAAAAGCTATGGCTGACTGATCTACAAGGCCTATAGAAAGCAACTGAAGAACCCAGAACTGGGTCTGGAAAAAAAAAACCAACCTGGAAGAGGAGAATGGAAGTGTTCTGACATCTAGAGTCCTGTTAAGAGGTGCACTCACTCCTTGCTCAGGAAACAACTGACCTGGACAAGAACAGGCAGTCTAACCAGGAGCTGCCTGGAGAGGCCGTGTGCTGCTGGGTAAAGCATGGCACTTCCCATCCCGCTGCCTGGACGGCCAACAGCAGTGACTACTGTGGAAAGAACCCGTTCAGTGAAAGCATCTGGTAGGGAGAAATCTCCACACCTCGTCTGCGGAAAGACCAACTATACGGACTTCTCAGAAAAAGACATGGCGAGTGCTTTGCCAGGCGCCGTTACAGGCCTAACAGCAGAGGGGTGGAGAGGACAGGAGAAGGCAGTGACTACGGGCAGAAGCAGGCGAGAAACAGTTTAGCCACGTGTAGTGGCACGTGCCTGCAATCCCGGCACCTGGGAGGCTGAGGCAGGAGGGTCACTGAGTTCAAGTCTGGGCTGCACTACATGGTGAGTTCAAGGCCAGCCTGAACTACATAGCAATACTCTGCCTCAAAAAACCAAAAAGAAAGACACTTAAGCTGCTACTAAATTGTAGTATTCATATAACTGAGGGCTAGCTGAAGCGTTCTTCGACTTGATATCAAAAGCATAACTGGTAAGAGAAAAAGTCAATAATTTGGACTGCATCAAAATTGAAAACGGGCTGGGGAGATAGCTCAGTGGAATATGTGCCTGCCTGGCAAGCACAGGGTCCTGAGTTCAATCCCCGGTACCACCAAAGATAAAAATAAAAAAAAATTACAAAATTGAAAACTTACAAAAGATACTCTGAAAAATAGTTTGATAAGTAAAATCCAATATATATTTATCAAATAATCCAGTAACTGGGCTCCTTGGCATTTATCCCAGATAAGTTAAAATGTATGCCCAGGGCTGGTGAGATGGCTCAGTGGTCTAAAGCACCTACTTAGAACAAGCTTAGCAAAGTACAGGGACTGCGGTTCAATCCCCCAGCACCACATGCCAGCCAGCCGTGCCCCCTGGAAAGAAAGAAAGAAAGAAAGAAAGAAA
>NW_004524618.1:1261641-1263094 GCF_000260255.1 Octodon degus
CAATCCCCCAGCACCACATGCCAGCCAGCCCCGCCCCCTGGTGGGCTGAGCTGGCCACACACACACACACACACACGCGCACACACACACACACATAAATAAATAAATACATAAAAATTTAAAAAAATGTATGCCCGTATAAAACCTGTATACAAATGTTCACAACAAATTTACTTGCAATAATAAAAAAAAGCTGGGCATGGTGATGCACATCTGTAATCCAAGCTACCTGGAAAGCTGAGATGTGAGAATAGTAAATTCAAGGCCAGCCTGGGCGATTGTGCAAGACCCTATCTCAAAATTAAAATTAATCCAGGCATGATGGTGCATGCTTGTAATACCAGCACTTTGGAACCTCAGGTGGGAAGACCATAAGTCCAAGTTGTACTTGGGCAATTTAGTGAGACCCTACCTTTAAAAAATAAAAGGGGGCAGGGATGTGGCCCAGCGGTGCAGCACTTGCTCAGCCTGGGCTGAGGCCCTTGGCTCAATTCCTAACACCAAACAAACAAAACTCCTTCAGTGTGAATGTTCTTCAGTGAGATGGAAACTGGCGCGCTCACACCATGAAACGCTACTCAGCGATAAAAAGAAACACGCTACTGATGCGTCACCACTTCTGTGGGTCTGTCTGCAAGAATTATGCTGAGTGTTCAAAAAGCCAATCTCCAAAGGCAGCATACTGTATGACCCCACTTTGCCTTCTACAGTTATAGAGATGGAGGGCACATGTACGGTTGCCAGTTAGAGACAAGCAGGCATGGAGGGAGGAACAGCACCCTGCTCTGTATCTTGATTGCAATGGTGGGTACATGAATCTGCACGTGTGATAAAATCACATGGACTTACACATTCATAATAAATGGAATCTGAATAAATGTCTGTGGACTTGGGGGCCTGCCCATTAGCTCAGTTGTTTAAGTGCCTGCTTAAGCGAAGGCACTCAGGCTCAGGATTCTGTGGTTCGATCCCCAGATCCTCAGGCCTTCCAGACTTGCTCTTAAGGCATCCTGAGCCAGCCAAAAAAAAAAAAATCCTTCTCAACTTAAAAAAAAGAGTCTGTGGACTATACCACTGTCAATTCCTGGCTTGGACATTTACTATATTATGTAAGATGTTAAAGAGCATTTCTCTGTCCTACTTTTATAAATTCCTATGAATCTACAGTTATTTCAAAATAATTTTTAACAGTAGATGGCAGAGGGGCCCAGGAGATAGCTCAGTAGAATAAGTGCTTACCTGGTAAGCACAAGGGCTCAAGTTCAATCCTGATTCCACCAAAAAAAAAAAAAAAAAAACAGTAGTGGCAGATAATCAGACAGGAGTCTCTCTGTCATGTCTGCCAAAGCAGAGAACTGTGAATAAAACCTGGATTTTTTTTCTTTTTTTTTTCACTACCAAAAATCAAACGCAGGGGCTGGAGAGATGGCTCAGTGGTCTAAAGCACCTACTT
>NW_004524618.1:1263266-1271322 GCF_000260255.1 Octodon degus
TAAAAAAAAAAATTTAAAATAAAAAAAAAAATCAAACGCAGGACCTTTTGCTTGCCAGGCAGGCACTGTGCCACTGAGCTACATCCTGGGCCCCAACCTGGATGTATCTTAACTGTTCTGTACAATTATTTTTATAGTTTATGTAGCCCACTTTCAAAATTATTTTTTCTTTCTTTTTTTTTTTGCGGAACCAGGGATTGAACTCAGGCCCTTGTACTTGCCAGGAAAGCGCTTATTCTACTGAGCCATCTTGCCGGCCCCCAAAATTTATTTATTTTATAAAAATCTCCAAGGATAAAAGGGATTTTTATGTCACATAGTCAAGCACTTCTCAGAGAAAGTATATCACAAATCCAAACTGTTATCCTAAATCCTACACAAGGAGGGCTGGCCGAATAGCTCAGCAGATTAAAGCACCTGCTTAGGCAGACACAGGGGCTGCGAGTTCCATCTCTGGGCCTGCCCTACCGGCCCTGCCCCCAGGGTGCACTGAGACAGCAATTGAGACTGGGCTTGGTGGTGCGCACTTGTAATCCCAGCACTTGGGAGGCTGTAAACAGGAGGATCACTATGAGTCTAATCTACACAGTGAGACCCTATCCACACTGTCTTAAATTAAAAAAAAACAAAAAACAAAAAAAAAACCTAAATCCTACATGAAATTATTTACCTAACTTCAACAGACCCCTCAAACTAACTCAAGGGGCTCCTCATGAGAAGGCACACAGTGTAGGTTGTCAGTGGGAGTGTGGCGGGCCCCAGACCACTGGACTGATTGAGGCAGTGGCCTTGCCCCCAGTTGCCCTGCTTCACTGCCCTGGACCAGGGTGACTCTTACCTGTTGAGGTCCCAGATTCTCAATGGTGAGAAGTGGTTACAACAAGCTGTCCCCGTCACAAAGGAGCTGCCAGACAAAAGGAGAACACAGTTAAGATCTGGTTTGTCAGAACTTGCTGCAGAAATGGCTATACAATTGGCAATGCAGAGCACATTCCATGAGGGTAAGCCAGGAGGAGAGAAGTAGCAGATGGAATGACCAGAACAACTGTGGGATGACAAGCTGAAGTGCGCATGGGCTGTCACGTCCCAGGGCTGCCTGGGCAGAGGACTCCCAGGGTCAGAAACAGCTGCTCTTGGGGCCGGGGAGATGGCTCAGTAGAATAAGCGCTTGCTGGCAAGCGCAAGGGCCTGAATTCAATCCCCAATTCCGGAAAAAAAAAAAAAAAAAGAAACAGCTTCTCTTGCTACTGAGAATGGGTTGGGTCTCTTCCCTACCTACCAGCAGATAGGCAAGTTGAGTCCACGGAGCAACCTGTGGGGCTGCAGCAGCGTAAGCCCTGAGCATGCAGGGCCACCTGTGAACCTACTGCCGGGGGCAGAGGGCCATGACCAGTCAGGGTGGGGGACCAGGAACCTGCCTGAAGCCTTTAAGGCTTGGGTGAGCCTGGCAACGTGGCAGAAGCTCAGGGCAGGAGTAACACCCTGCTCTGAGAACAGGACAAATGGGAAAGATAAGTCCACCTATGTGTGAGTAAACAGTACTGCGCAAGGTGGGACTCAGGGCCACTGGGCTTGGGGCAGAGGCCAGGAAGAGTCCCCCAAGGACACTTCCAAGAGGAGCTGAAAGGGAACACGCTGCCCCTGTTTTTCAGTGTGTCTTAAATCCCTGAAGCTCAACAGCTCCCCCAAAGTTGCCCGTTGAGGACAGGCACATACCCACAGGAGGCACCAGTGTAATGAGAGGTGCTGGGCCAGCTGCAGGGCCAGGACTGCAAGGGCCAAGCCTCTGAACCCAGCCAGGCCTGACAGAAGGTTCGGCGGGCGGGGAGGGAAGCCTTCCAGAAAGCCAGGCTTGAAAACGTAACTGGCAGGCAGGAAAGCTGTGTCAAGTGGCTGTGTCACTCAGAAGCCCCGAGGCAGGGATGGGCTGTCCCCACGCGTCTTATGAGAAGGGAGGAAACTAGACACACTAATGACACATTAGCCTCTTCTCCCAGCACCTGGGAGCGCTCTCGCAAATGTGGCAGTAGGAGATTTCCACAGGGAAGGCACTGCGGAGCAGGCATCCTGGGCTGGGGTGAGAAACTGGTGCCAGCTGCTGCTGAGGGAGAAGGTGTGGACAGTCATCTGCCAGACTGCTGGCTCAGTGCCAGAGCTGCAGGGCCAACTGCTTGGGCAGCCCATGCCCTTGTTACCCTGGGCTCTCACACCTCAAGCCAGGACTTCCTCCAGAGACAGCCCATCATCCCAGCTTTCACTTGACCCACAGGACTGCCGAACAGCCACTCTTCCCATGCCCTGGGAAGAAGCCACTGGATACACATTACAAAGCCAGGATGTGGTGCCCACACATCCCTCCTTCCCACAGTCCTCCCTCCAGGCTAATCCACTGATAACTGGGAAAGCCCCTTATCTTAGGTGGGCAACAGAATGACTGGGCTCTCCAGACTCTTGAGGAGTGGGGCCCAGGTGAAGGGTGCCAGCACAGGCACACAGGCACCTTGCAGAGACGCCCACGGTGGGCCTCTGACTGCCCACAGTCCAGGGGAAGTCAATGGTGACAGGAAGAGGAACCTGGACCTCCAGCCCTGCCATCCTCCCAGCTGGCCTCCCAGCAGGCAGTGTGGGGCTGGGGGATACAAACGCTTTCCCGGGGACTCCTGTCCTCTCCCTGGCCTACCCAACCACCCAAGAGGGGGCCCTCAATTTCATAACCTATGAATGGCTTTCTCCACTGACAGGAGACACCTAAGTCTTCCTTTCCCAAAGCTCCCCTTCCGCTCCCTGGGAGGCAGTAGGGGGCAGAGAAGAAGAGCGAGCAGCACCTTCCGGGCGCTTAGGAGGACCTAAGTTCACTTTCTGTGAAAGTTAGAAAGCCACCTGAACAACCTGTGAGCAGACTTTGAGTCCTGCTGGGGCCCACTCGGCTCCCACCCAAGCCGGGAGCACGGCTCAGGGTGCCAGGGGCCAGGCTGGCCGCCACGGCCCTGCACGCCCCAGACTTTCCCAGCTATCTGTGGCCATGCTTGGCTCCACCCCACTCCCCAGGTACCATGGACCCTAGCCAAGCGCAGTCTTCCAGAGTTTGTGACAGACACATGGGGCAGAGAAAGAAAGGGACCCAAAGGACACTGGCCAATTTTTTCCGTGTTACAAAAGAGGAACAAGGCAACAGCCTAGTTTCAGGGAAGCTACCAAGATATTGCAGCTGCACACAGGACCCGTGACCCCCACATCCTCTCCCCTCCCCAAGACTGCGCCCAAAGGGCATTGCCAGCGGCTGCTGAGGGGTGCGGCCCTCAAGGCACTCTCCCACCCTCAGCTCTCAGAGCTTTGAGGACCCAAGAGATAGCTCAGCAGACTAGGCACCTGCTTAGGGAAGCGCAAGTGCAGGGATTGGGGTTTGATCCCCCCGTACTGCACGCTCTGACCCTGGGCACACTGAGCAGGCAACCATGACCTCATTAGTGTCTGGGGGTGTGGTGACACATGCCTGTAATCCCAGCACTGGAGAAGCTGGAAACAGGAGGATCACTACAAGTCTAAGCTGCACAGTGAGACCCTGTACAAAATGTATTTTTTTAAAAAAAGTCACACTCTGCTCTCCTGCCCTGGGCCTGTGGATTCCTTCCACATCCCCCTCCCTGCTGGGTCCCATAGTAAACATGTCAAAGGCGCTCAAGAAGAAATACCTGCCAAACTACAAAATGAAAACATAGAAGCAGGGGCGAAGGCTCCGCAGAAAAAGTGCTTCCCTGACAAGCGCAAGGGCCTGAGTTCAATCCCTGGTTCCGCAAAAAAAAAAAAAAAGAAAACACATGTTGCTCCTTTCGCGACCCATTTGAGGGTCTGCTGGTACCCCAGGGCCCAGGACAGGCTGGCCCCGAAGGTCCTCAGCATGCATCTGTGGAGCGGCACGTACGGGCCAAAGCCAGGGCCAAGGCGATGGCGAGGGAAGCCAGGCTAGTTCCACGGCTTCCGGAAGGAATAATCCCCAAGACTCAAACTGATTTATACATGACGGCCACACAGTCAGAGAAGCGAGAAACACTTCATAAGCACAACAGAAACGTCAAACTGTATCTAAAAACTCATGTTAACACATATACGCTTCTACAAACACATGCACTCTCTCAACTAGAGGGCTGAAAAGTCACTCTGGTCACCCAAAACGTACTCTTTTTGGACCAGAAAGCCTTTACCAGACACTAACTTTTTACAATTTCTACCACTCTGTCCTAAGCTCACCCTGGCCCTCAGCCTATCTGACCTGTCTCCTGAGCCTAACTGGGCAAGTCTGGCATCTCAGAGGCCATCAAGAGGACCAAGAGGAGGCACTGAAGCCTTCAGAGCAGAAAAGACACCCGAACACTAGGGGCTTTGTGCTCACATCCAGAAGTAAAGGTACCAAGACACAGGAAATGACAGAGGGACACAAGGAAAGTTAAAATTAGTGGAGCACACTTGAGACATTTCTAGCTCCATGCGCACACCTGGAAACCACACTGTTGAATGAAATAAATTGGACGTGTATAAGAACTGCACTGTTACTCTGGTGTGAGGAAGTGAAGTATAAATGAGGAACAAAATGTGTATTAGGTATTGTGAAATAGGAAAAAAATGTTCAAATGGGGAAGTGAAGGGGGGGAAGGAAGGAAGGGAAAAGAAACAAATAGAAAAGGAAAAACATGGAAACAAAATTTTTGCAAATAAGGAGGGAAAGCTGGGCATGGTGGTCCAAGCCTGAGGGAAGAGGGTTTGGAGAGAGAGCAGGAGAGTGGGGAGAAAAACATCAAGCTGTACATGTATGGTACAAATTCCCTGCAATGAATGTGAGCATTATGTATACCTAAAATGTACTAATACACTTAATTAAAAAAATTAGTGGGCCAGGGCCGGGGAGATTGCTCAGCAGAACAAGTGCTTCCCTGGCAAACGTAAGGGCCTGAGTTCAATCCCCAGTTCTGCAAAAAAAATTAGTGGGCCACGGACAGACTGAAAAGTAGGTGGGCTCTTACTGCTTCTGCAATAGCTCAGGCTTTTTTTTTTTTTTTTTTTTTTTTTTTGAGACAGGGCCTAGCTACATAGTGCAGGCTGGCTTTGAACATACTACATGGCCAAGTTGGCCTCAAACTCAGCTATTCTCCTGGCTCAACGCAGCCTCCTGACTGCTGGGCTTATAGATATGTGCCACCATGCCTGGCTAGATTTTTTTTTGTCCTTTTGGAGACAGAGTTTTACTATGTAGTTCAGCCTGCCTTGGACTCACTTTGTAGCCCAGGCTAGTCTTGAACCCACAGCAATCCTCCTGCCTCAGTCTTCTGAGTGCTGGGATTACAGGTGTGCACCACCAAGCCCAGCGTGCCCGACTAGTGTAGGCCCTCTTAATAACACTAATACACTCAGCGCTCCAAATTCTATAGGTTTTGCCTCCATAGCTTCAATAACCACTGGTCAGAAATACTTTGGAAAAAACCCCAATTACATCTTTACTGAATGTGGCGCTCCTTTGCTCGACACAGTGTAACAGCTGTTTGCATAGCATGACACAGCTGAGCAGAGCAGGTCTGCGGCACAGCAAGGAAAGCACAGGTCACATACCAACGCCACGTCATGTCATGCGAGAGGCCTGGGCACCTGAGGGTTTCGGTGCTGGTGGGTGTTACGGTCCTAGAAGAACCTTTTCACAGATGCTGAGGGAAGAGTGATGTACTGAGTGCTTACAGTGCGCCAGATGCTGAGCAAATGCTGCAGAAGCACTATCCCACCAGAACCTCACAAGCCGACGCAGTAGGGGCCACGTTCCCTGTTACAGATGCGGAAACAGGCTCAGAGAGGTAATGAACATTCCAGTTCATATGACTAGTGAATTATTAGGCCACGAACTGGACCCTGCTCGGTCTTGACTTCAGAGGCCCTTGACCCCTGAGCTCTCATCTGGGCTACATTTCCAGTTCGTCTCACTTGTGTCCTCAGTAGCTAGGACAGTGTAATGACTGACATACACTGAAAACCCGAATGCTTACAGAATGAAGGAATCAAGCACTCAACAGACGAGCAAATGACCCTACCTGGAAGAAGGAGGTGCCTGGTCCCGAGGCGGGGCAGGACCGGCACCCGCTGTGCCCCGGGCTGGCCTGGCTCCGCCCACTGGCCCGGCCCAGCAGCCCAGCCCAGGCTGGCGCAATGAGCAAGGGAGGCCACCAGAGCTGTCACATCATTCAGCCACATGCCCGTCAAGTGTATTCAGTTCTCTTCAGCCCGCACTGGCATTTTAATTACTGTTGGGTAAACTAATTTGTACAAATGAAGGCCAGGCTGCCTAATAGAATATGCAAGCTCTCTGACCTCTGACAGGCACTGACACGAGATACAAAGGCGGCTGAGGAAGGCTTTTTATCTGAGCCTTATTACTCTCTATTACTCCAATTAGTCAGGCTCCAGTGCTCCTAATTGGAGGAAAAATTGCAATTAAATCAATTTTTGATGGGCTGCAAGCGGGCTCCCGAACCGCCCCGCTCGCGAACACTGATATTATAGCAGCAAAGGTCACAGGCCGCACCGGCACCTGGGGCCCGACTGCCCAGCTCGCCCCCGAAATACCTCAAGGGCCTCCCCTCCACCAGCTCCCCCAGCAAGGGTGGAAGGGGGGTCACTAGAACACGCCAGGTCTCTGCTACCACTGCCCTCTGCTAACCTCCACACTGACATCATTACAGCGCTAAGTCCCGAGGCAGGAGCTCAGTACGAAGCTCACGCAAACTGGTGGGCACAGAGGGGCGCCAAGAGCAGCAGCTTCAGTGACCGCGCTGTCAGGGAGGGGCCGGTGGAGTGAGAGCCGGGGTCACAGAGCGCGGCAGGAGCAGGCGAGGGGGTAAGGCACAGGTTTAAGAGCTCCCTAACAGGCACCCTGCTCACCTGGCCACCTGGGCATGTGCTTAGAAGAGTAAAGAGACAAGCAAATATCTTATTCATTCCAGCAAACACCCCATCTTGTAGCTGGGGAAGCACAGCTGCCCATCATGTCCTGGGAGGTTTGGGAGTAGGTTTGTAGGGGCTCTAGTCCACAGGCATATCTAGGAAGAAAGGGGAGCAGGAAGGCCTAAGAACTAAATGCAATTTGGTTCTTACTAAAAATAGTAAGAACAAGAGGCCTATCCAGTGCGAACAAGATACTTCGAAGCACGTAAACAAGTTCCATTTCACACAGCAACTGGCATATGTTCCCTTAAGGACAGGAAGCCCATAGAACGGCAGGCTCAGAGGAGCAGCCAGCTGCACGGAGCCTGCACTACTCAGGTCCTTGGGGGGACGGGCACGCCTTACCTGGCCTACAAGGGGCCAGGCCCCAAAGCACGCCAGGGAGAGATGGGCCTCATCTACCCCAGGAACGCTACATGGTGGGGGCTGCCATGGCTTGGGCTTTTTAGACTTATTTGTCTGCATTTAGGACAGGGTGTACAGGGCCTCACTACACAGATCGGACTCATAGTGATTGTTTTCAGCCTCCCAAGTGCTGGGATTACAGGTGTGCACTACTATGCCCAGTCTCAATCGCTGTCTCAGTGCACCCCAGGAGCGGGGCTGGCACAGCAGGGCGGGGATCGAACCCAGCTGCTGCTCTCTGCTTAAGCAGGCACTTTAGTCCGCTCAGCTATCAGGCCGGCCCTATGTTTTTGGGGTTTTTTTTGTGTGGTACCGGGGATTGAACTCGGGATCTTGTGCTTACCAGGTAAGTGCTTATTCTACTGAGCTATCTCCCCGGCCCTGATTAAGAAGGATTTTTTTTTTTTTTTTTTTGCTGGCTTAAGGGCAGGTCTGCTAAGGCAGGTGGAGGTGGGGATCAAACTGTGGTATCTGCACCTGACTGCCTTTGCCTGAGCAGGCTCTTAAATAACTGAGCTAACCGACAGGCCCCTTCCCCATAGGTTTTTTAAAAAAAAAAAAAAAAAAAAAAGGGAAGGGGCTGGTGAGATGGCTCAGTGGTCTAAAGCACCTACTTGGAACAAGCTTGGCAAAGCACAGGGACCGCGGTTCAATCCCCCAGCACCACATG
>NW_004524618.1:1272002-1297346 GCF_000260255.1 Octodon degus
CCAAGCCATCCTCAGCAACAGTGAGGTCCCGAGCTCCTCCGGCAGTGAGGAAAGCCAGAGTTCCCAGCAGGAAAGGCAATCGACAAACTTCCCCATAAGGCTGAGCCATGCACCATCTCCCCCTCCAGAACCAGGAAGGGAAGCTCAAGATGCGGACCCAAGCTTCTCCCAAGTTCATCAGGAAAGCCAGCATGACCAGGTCCTGAGCAGAGCAGCCAAGAGAACCAGCAGCTCCAACACTCCTCCAGACAGCATCCCTAACAGTGCTCAGCAGCTGCTTCTGCTCTGCCTTTAGGCTGCTGGCAACAGCCCTCAGGTGGGCCTCCCACACCCCGCACCCCACCGTGCTAGCTTAATCCAGCTGGGTGTAACAAGTTGACCACCAAGTAGAAATCCGCTACAGGGCTGGTTGTGGCGGTGCATGCATGTAATGGAAGGCTGAGGTAGGAGATCACTGTGAGCTTGAGGCCAGCCTAGGTTACATAGTTTAAGGCCAGCCTGACCCTGTCTCAAAACAAACCAACATAAACAAAAAAACAAGTGAGATAGACAGGAAAAGAGACAAGGTATGAATACCATTACTACAACTTTTCTTGTTATTGTTTTGAGATAGCATTTCAAAATCAAGGCAATCCCCTTGCCTCAGCCTACCCAAGTGCTGGAATTACAGGTGTGCACCACATCTGGCATATTAAAACTATTTTTGTAAAATACCCTCTGCATAAAAAAGTGGGAGAAGCTGGGCAGATAGCTCAGTAGAATAAGCGCTTGCCTGGCAAGCGCAGGGTCCTGAGTTCAATCCCCGGTACAGAAAAAAAAAAAAAAAAAGTAGGAGAAAATACACTGATGCTGAAAGTGAAAGTATATAAGCAACAGAGTTGTATTTTTTCCTCCTGCTTAAAAGTTCTATTTTGTACACCTTCCTCAAAAAGGATCTCCATTATTTTTTACAGAGAAAAACACCTTGTTCAAATTCTGTAAGAGAAAATATAACCTGACTACACTGTGCTAACGCCTCATGCTAAGAGCAGGCAGACTGGCCAGTGTCACAGTGGGCCTCGGGCATGGCAGGCGGGAGCACTGGGAAGCAGCCCCAGGGCACCTGCGAGCCTCCTCCTGGCTTCTCTTTCCCACTGGGCTCCTAACTCCCTCCGCTACAGGAGTCTGGGTCACCTCCCAGTTACGCACACACACACTGCACACAGGGTGGCTTTCCCTGCCACACCCACCGAGGACAGGGAGGTGCAGGATGACACTGGGAGAGACAGGCCTGCAACAGAAGGCAGGGCTGTGAAGGCTGCTCTTCCTGACGCACTCACTCCGGGGACAACCCGTGTGGCGGAAGGAGAAGCAGTGCAGAGGAGGGCGCCAAGGAAATGAAAAAGGCAACGCGACGTAGCGGATGACACATGTTCTTTAAATGGATTGGATTTAACAAGAATGTACTGGGAGCTGTTGGGAAAAAATTTCAAAACTACATTTTCCACTTATGTGGCCCAGAAACACAAGTAACTGCTATGTGTGTCCCTGAAGGAAAGAAATGGCAGCTATGTACCTGAGCAAGAGAAAAGCCGATCAGAGCACACTTCATGGGAAACCAGGAGCCCAAAAGGAGGCACGAGACAAAGTGCATACGGCTGAATTTTCAGACAATGAAGCTGTCTACCTAAAATATCCAACAGATTTTGTTATAAAGGAGAAAGAATCACCATGACTCCCAGAGTTGGATGAGGGGTCACATGCTTTTTGGAAGGGCACAAGTAGACAGCATGCTGGTTCCAGGCTCTGCCACTTAATTATGTGGAACCCTGGTGGTTACTTAACCTTGTGGATATGCTCTGGGTCTAGATGTCCCCAGAGCCTCCTGTGGTCATCGGTGGGGCTTTTTCAGAGGCAGCTAGATCTAGACTGTGATGTGGGCAGAAAGGGTATATGGTTACTAAGTCAGTCCGCTGACTTTGGCTTCGGCACCGCCCCAATCCTGGCAGCCTGGCGCAACAAGACGGACAGAAAGGGGCTCGCCTTCACCTCTGCTCACTTGCTTTTGCTCTCTTCGCACCACAACTGCTTCCCCTCTGTGCTGCCCTGTGCCAAGCCACCCTGCCTGGCAGCCAGGGGGTTACGGCCTGAAACCTTGATAAACTACAAGACTAAGCCCTTTTCTTCCTTTAATTTTGGGGATCAGGTATTTTTGTCTCAGCAATGAGAAACTGAACTAAGACACTTGCTAAAGCCAAGTGCTGTGACTGGAGTGTCCCCTGAAGGCTCACACACTGAAACTGAATCACCATTGTGAGGTACTCAGCAGACAGAAACTCAACTCTAGTGATTAGACGTGGGCCTTTTGTAGGTGATTAGGGTCAGACAAGGTCATCAAAATGGAAGCCCCATAACGGAACCTGAGAAACCCAGAGAGACCAGAGACTGGGCGTGGTGGCATGTGCCTGTAAGTCCAGAGCTTGGGAGGCTGAAAGCAGGAGGATCAGTACAAGCCGATCTATGTAGTGAGACCCTATAGTCCCTGTACTAAATACATTAAAATGTGTGTGTGTGTGTGTATATATATATATTTCCCCCCCCAGGTGTGATAATGGTATTGTATTTAAAAAGCTTTATTAGCTTTTGTCTCGGCCGGTCACCCTCCAGACTAAAGAAGACCCGGAAGCTTCGGGGCCATGTGAGCCACAGCCATGGCCACATCGGCAAACACCGGACGCACCCCGGAGGCCGGGGGAATGCTGGTGGCATGCATCACCACAGGCTTGACTTCAACAAATGCCACCCAGGTGACTTTGGGAAGGCTGGTGTGAGGCATTGCCTCTTGAAGAGAACCCAGAGCTTCTGCCCAACTGCCCACCTTGACGAATTGTGGAGGTGAGCAGACACGAGGAAATGCTGCCAAAAACCAGACTGGAGCAGCTCCCATCAGCGATGTAGTGCGATCGAGCTACTGCAGAGTTCTTGGGAAGGGAAGCTCCCAAAGCAGCCTGTCATCGAGAAGGCCAAATTCTTCAGCAGCAGAGCTGAGGGGAAGATTAGGGGTGTTGGGGGGGGGGGGGCTGTGTCCTGGTAGCTTGAAGCCACTGGACAAGGGACTCATTAAAATGCTAACAAATGGTTTAAAAAAAAAAGAAAAACTGTCTTCTCGGCAGCGGCATCCTCGATGAAGATGGTACTCCTAGGAAAGGAAGCAGGTGGCTGCGGGCATGTCTCTGAGCCCTCCCCTCAGACACAATGGCAGGGCTAAGCCACTCTGGTCCCCAAAATCCTGCACTGGTCATGCTGACCAAGGCTTATGTTATAGGGGTAAATAGAAAAGCCATCAGACTAGAAACAGCAGAAATGTTCCTTTTCTGCAAGAAGCCCATTATGTGGCTTTTCAGGAAGGCCAAGTTCAGAGTGACTTCCTTTTTTCCAGATCAGTTAACGGCCCCAGGAACTGTGACAATGAACTTTATTCTTCCCCAAGAGTTCATCCCTTCTTGACAGCAGCACTCAGCAGGGAGTCCTCATCTCTCACCATGTTTGGGAGGTAAACTACATTCTTCGGGGCCTAATCCCTCATGTCCTTTTCCTCTGAAGGAGGCCTGGTCAGGTCAGGCCTGTAACATCTTAGGAATTAGCAAATCCAGCCCTCTCTCCCTTCCAGCCTCAGGATGTCTTTAGGCCACTGCTCACTGACCTGGTCTTTTATGTCCAGGGTGAGAGCTTTCCTCTATGCCTTCCATGTTAGGAAAAAGACGAATTTTTCTAAGGGTATCATCCATAGCATGACATCGTGGAATTCCAAACTGACGCACCAGTAATGAAGAGAGGAGGAGGAGGTTAAAACTATGGTGTGACAGTTCCTTCTGGACTCTTACTTTGTTTGAGAGCTGGTAGCCAAAGTCTCTGAGCTCAGACACATTCACAAAGATACTTTGGGACTAGGTATGGAGAAACTTGACCTCTGTGAGAACAGTAGAAACAAGACATAGCTACACAGGTTTATAATCCAAGCTCTGGGGGGTTGAGGTAGGAGAAGCATACCTTTGAGCTCATTCTGAGCAACTCAGGCAGACTCTATCACAAAACTTAAAAGGGAGTGGGGCAGAGTTTTGTGTGGCTGGTGATGGGGCTCAGTGAAAAAGTTCTGGGTCTGGGGAGATGGCTCACTAGAATAATCGCTGGCCTGGCAAGCTCAAGGGCCTGAGTTCAATCCCCGGTTCTGCAAGAAAAAGAAAAGAAAAGAAAAGAAAAGAAAAGAAAAGAAAAAGTCCTGGGTTCAATCCCCAGTACTACACTACAGAAAAGAGGGGAGGGAGGGGAAGAAGGGAGAAGAGCGAGGGACCCTGCCAACCATCTGCCTTAGGTTTCCCTCTGTCTACGTGACTCTTGAGATACCTGCCGTACTCTTACTTGACTCCCCCTCCCTGGCCAGTTAGTTGAACATAGGGCAGGTACTGTACTGGCCCAAGCTGGGCCAGCTTTTCTGCTGGGACTCTGTATGACTTCAATGCTAACTTAAAACACTGAGCTGCCAAACATAAGCATTCTTAGCAGTGTCACAAAACAAGCAGGTCAGCAGGGAGAAAGGCAAGAGTCAAGACCCAAGAAGTGAAAAGCACAGCCCAAAAGGATAAACTCTATCAGTCCTGCAGATCAGCGTCCTCTGTCTTCAAATTCTGCCTTTGTCTGAACTGTTGTGCGGGTCCCTAGGATATCATAAGTGAAAACCAGGGATTTTCTCTTTTCTGCTGTTTGCTTTTCTTTTTTTGAGACAAGGTCTCACTATACAGTTCAGGCTGGTCTTGAGCTCACTATGTAGCTCAGGCTGGCCTTGAACTCTTACTTTTTCCTTTCAGTTTTTTTAGACAGCATCTTGCTATGTGGCCCAGTCTGGCCCTATATGCAAGACAATCTTCCTGCCTCAGCCTCCCAAGTGCTGGAATTACAGGCTAGGATTGCAGGCATTATCAGCATGTCTGGCCTACTTTTTGTCCTTTTTAAGATAGTGTCTGAGGGCCAGCCAGAGAGCTCAGTGGACTAAAGCACCTGCCTATGCAGAGCAGAGCAGCCAGGGTTCAATCCCCAAGTGCTATGCTGGCCCTGCCCCCAACCCTGCCCCCAGAGTGCACTGAGAGGCGGTAGAGACGGGGTGTGGTGGCGAGCACCTGTAATCCCAGTGCGTGGGAGGCTGAAAACAGGAAGAAAAGAAAAGACAAAGCCAGTGTCTGTGGTGGATTGCCAACTGGTGGTCAACTTGTCATAGCCAGCTGAGCTGAACTAGTGTGGTGCTGGCTGTGGGAGGCCCACCTGAGGGTGTTGCCAGCAGAGCTCAGCAGCAGCGCTGGAGAAGCTACTGCAAGGCTGTTAGGTAAGACGCTGCAAGCTGCCAGTTCTCTTGGGCTGTTCTGCTGGGTGACCTTCTGCTGGCTTCCTGATGAACTGGGCTGTTCCCATCAGAGAGGAGCTCAGGACCTTGTCACTGCTGAGAATGGCTATGGTTCCCTTTGGGGGAACCCTGGTCCTCGTTGTGCGCATCACCTCCTGACTCTGGAGAGGAAGATGACACACAGATCAGCTTTATGGATTCAATATATACATAGTGAGTTTTATATGCTGTATGATATTATTTTTATACTCCAGAATGTGGTTTTTCACGAGTGGACTTTGGTTCTCTCATATCAAACTTGTAACTTCAATTTTTTTTTTTTTTAAATCTTTTTGGGCCAGGGTTTCACCACACAGTTCAGGCTGGTCTTGAGCTCACTCTGTAGCCCAGGCTGGTCTGGTACGCACAATGATCCTCCTGTCTCAGCCTCCTGAGTGCTGGGATTCCAGGTGTGCATCACTATACTCAGCTTCAAGTATCTTTTTCTTTTCTTTCTTTTTTTTTTTGCAGAACCAGGGATTGAACTCAGACCCTTGCACTTGCCAAAGAAGCGCTTATTCCACTGAGCCATCTCCTCAGCCCTCAAATGTCTTTCTCATCTTTAGCCAGGTTCATTTAAAAAAAAAGAGTGAGAAGGTTTTTGTTTTTGTTTTGTTTTGTAAGAGAAGGTTTGAGGAGACTGTTGGAGATGTGCATGTATATTTTGTTTTATCTTTTATTTTATTTTTTTTAAATTTATTTATTTGTGTGTGTGTGTGTGTGTGTGTGTGTGTGGCCAGCTCAGCCCACCAGGGGGCGGGGCTGGCTGGCATGTGGTGCTGGGGATTGATCCGCGGTCCCTGTGCTTTGATAAGCTTGTTCTAAGTAGGTGCTTTAGACCACTGAGCCATCTCACCAGCCCTTATCTTTTATTTTTTAAGAAAAAGAAAATGTAGCTGAGTGTGGTGGTATACACTTGTAATCTTATCACTTTGGAAGCTGAAGCAGTAGATTCACAAGTTTTAGGTCAGCCTGAACTATATAGTGAGACCTTATCATGGTTTGGAAGTGTTTTAAAAGAGGAATAAGACAGTATAGGACACATTTTATAAGACTAGTTTATAATGAATCACCCAAAGAATTATATACAAGAGTCCAGGAAATCTGGCCACATAGTAAAGTCCAAAGACTCCAGCTAGGGCCCTGGATCCCATAGTAATGTCTTATATGGGTCCAGCTGAAGACCTAGAGCTCCTAACAATACCTCCCGTAAGTCCAGCTGGAGGCGTAGAGCCCCACAACAATGTCTCATGCAGGCCTGTTTCCAGATTTGCGCCAGGAAGGACCAAGGGTAAGTGGTGGAAGCTGGAAGGTCTGTGCCAGTGGGATGAAAAATCAGTGCTAGCAGACGGAGGGATCTGCACTGGAGCCTACATAAATATATACATATTTTTTTTCAGTTCAGATATACGTATATGGAGATTACATATATATATATATATATATATATATATCCATATATGTATATAATAATCCTCAGGAGATTATCTCCTGTGGATTATTGCCAACAAAAGAAAAACTGGAGAAGAAAAGGAGAAGCTGTTAGGAAGCTGCAGGGAGTTGTTGATTTTCCTACAGGAGTCTATCATGGTGGCTTCCTGATGAACTTGGCTATTATGGTCAGAGGAGCTCAGGGCCTTGTCGTCCCTGAGAACAGCTACGGTTCCCTTTGGGGGAGCGCTGGTCCTGACGGCGCACTGTTCGGTCTCTTGGAGAAGCTCGTCACACTGACTTTCCTCATATGGACTTGGCTGTTCTCATCATTGGAGCTCAGGACCTCACTGTTGCTGAGGATGGCTATCGTAATGTTTGAAGGAGCTCTGGTTCTTTCTTTGAATGTCACTTCCTGGCTCCAGTTCAGATCCCTCTGCCTGCTAGCACAGATCCTTCAGACCGCTAGCAGACTTTTTAGCCTCCATTACTGACCTTTGGGCCTTCCCAGCACAGATCCGTAAAAAAGGCCTGCACAAGACTCTGTTGTGGGTTCTACGCCTCCAGCTGGACTCATGGTGGGCACTGTTATGGGCTCTAGGTCTTTAGCTGGACCCATTCAGGACATGGCCATGGGATCCAGGCCCTTAGCTGGATCCTTTGGTCTTTAGTGTGGCCAGATTTCCTGCACTCTTAGTATATGACTCTTTGGGTGAGAATATAAAATAATTCTATAAATTATGTGTGCTGTATTGTTCCCCTTACAAACAAACCCTGACTACCACATATCTATTTAGGTCTGCATATCACAGTCTACAAAATCGAGATAACTGAGGTAAGTGCCTGACCTTCATGATGTTCTGAAGCCCCAGTTCCTTCCTCACAAGTGGCTCTGGTGTGGAAGCCCCCCAGGGCAGGGAGTTTTTTAAAAGGGGAATAATGCAGGTATTATTATTAAAGGGGAACTGCTCCTCCAGCCCCTGCCACGCTATCATCCCTTTGTTGCCTGTCAGTCTAGCCTGCCCTGGCTCTCCACTAAGCTTCACCTCCATGGCCCTGCTCAGATAACTTTGTCAACAGACTTCCTCTTCCACTGTCAACTGTAGGCACCAAATTCCACCTCATAAGGCCCTTTGGTAGGCAAATAGCATAGCATACTTGATTTCTGGGAAAACTCTACTCTTTGATGTTTAATTTCTCTTGTTTGGAACATTAGAAAGAAAGCCAAGCACATCACGAGCCCCAGGGAAACCCTAGCGCTGGCGCAGGGCCTGACTCAATGCCATTCCCACCATCAGGGCCACCAGCCCTTCCTGAAAGTGCCAAGACGTACGACATGGACCTCTGCCACCTGTGATCCGTGGCACATGTGCAAATACACACGGGGCGTTACAAGTTAAGAGACCATTGATGCACAAGGCCGCCTTTCTGCCTGACTTCCTGCCCAGAGCAGATGAAGACCCCTCATCTTCCCAATCGGTGCTTCTCCACAGAACCAATGGAGGCCGAGACTCCGACTTCGTCTCTCAAAGCCCTATTAGCGAGGCTGGAAACTGAGAAGGAATGGGCCAGAGTCTCCACATCTCACCCTCTATCCAACCAACATGGGAATAACACTGTGGGGATTAGCACGTCCAGCCTTTCTTCTCCCTGCAAGCGCTTCCCAGTCCACAGCCAGTAGGCGGCTACAGGCCACTCGTTCAGTCTGCTGTGGCAATGGTCCGATGCTGAAAGTTATGCTGTGGCTCAACTCCCAGAGCCGGTATTTGGCACCTGGGAGGAGAGGGAACATGGGCCCAGTCACAGTCTTGGGAGGGATGCATGCTCTGCTGGCCTTGCTGTCTTTTGTGGAGAAGGTACAGGTAGTACACACACACACACACACACACACACACACACACACACACACAGCCACATGGCAGTATATGTGGTGGTATGGGAACACGTAAGCTGCCGCATACAGACACATGTACTGCTGGATATCCACACATGCTGAGGAGCGGATGGTGGCCTTGTGGGTACATGCTGGAGTACACGAGGAGTACACACCACACGTGCCCCAAGGACCCACTGTGCCCGCACAGTTCCTATCCACCCTCACTGGGCAGCCAGGATGCTGCACCAGCCCAGGTGTTAAGCCCCTGCTATTTCTCCTGCTTTGGCCTGTCTCTTTTCCTCCTGCTGCCCTCCCAGGGTAAATGCTTTCAGGCCACACAATGAGTAAGGAGGAGAAACACTTCTATTGAGGAAGGCGTTTTGTTGTTTCATCCTCAAGGGGGCCTGGGGTAGAAGAGAAGGGGGCCCCACAA
Source organism: Octodon degus (assembly GCF_000260255.1). Classification (NCBI taxonomy): domain Eukaryota; kingdom Metazoa; phylum Chordata; class Mammalia; order Rodentia; family Octodontidae; genus Octodon; species Octodon degus. The sequence goes on from NW_004524618.1 coordinate 1,281,156, forward strand.
AATTTCTAATAAGCAGTTTCTGTCCTCAAAGCTAAAATTATTTTCTTTAATTGCTTGGTGGGAACAGTTTATTGTGGGGGTCTCTGCCCTCCCCCCAAAAGCCTAATTGACTTACTGAAGTTTAACAGGGGCTTTCACCTGGAGAGATCGCAATTATTCCCTCCATCCCACGTTCTACCTGGGCCCTCCCTGCAGGGGGCCTTTGTTCCCCCTAAATACAGCAGTGACATAAATGTCCTCAGCAGCAGGGGAACACAGGGAAGTGGTAATTTTCAGCCCAACGCAATTAGCTGAGAGCTTTTCAGCCTTTCCAGTGAATGGTGGGGAGACTGTGGCATGTGGGAACAGTGGCCGAGCTGCTCTGTGCAAGTCAAACAAAGGAGGGCTCTGAACTGGCGCTGTGGTGCGGCAGACCGGGGCCACGGGGGCAGCTGGGACAGCCAGGGCCAGGAGGGAGGTGCTGCTGTCATTACCTGCACGGCTTTGTCTCAGCGGAGGTAGAGACACCCTGGAGCCAGTCCAGTGGTCATCAGCACCACAGCCTGTATTATGCACCAAAGAACAGGGAAGGGTGGCGAGGAGGCCAGTCCAGAAGCAAGGAGGGAGCAGGCAGTCAGTCACAGTGCTGTCTATTTGGCTTACCCCACAGATCTGGGGCTGGAGCCCACATCATGTTGGGGCCTTGGAAGTCTGAGAGTCAGCGAGCTTTGGGAAGAGTCTCCTGAGAGTGCAAAGCAGGAGAAACTGGACCCTCTGCTGAGCAGTGTGACCAGGCCCGGGTGTGGGGCAGAGATAGTTATAGGCTCATCTGGGTCAGAGCCACAGTCTGCAGACCGGAATGTGGGGCCAGTGGAGAAGTGATACGCGCCCAGGGGCACACAGGTCTGTGGCCCCTCACACCAAGCCTGGAGGAGCCCTGAGCCCAGACCCACAGCAGAGAAACATTTCTCTTTGAAAAAACATAAAAATCAGCTGTGGCAGGTGAGAGAATGAGGACTTAAGTAGGTGAAGATGCCTCGAGCTCCAGCCAGGGCAAGCCAGCAACAGGCAGGACTGGGGGGACACACTGGCAGGGCTCAGAGCTGGCTCAGCTGCTAGCCTAATTAGTGCCAGCTTGCACTCCTACGCTGCCTCACCCTGGGCAAGACCATAACTGCGCGTTGCATATTTCTTATCTAAAATTGAAACCAGATACATGAGGATAACGTTTTTCAACCTTTAAAAAAAAAATACGCTTTTATGAATTAGCACCTAGTAGATTTTACAAAAGAGCAGAGGGCGGCAGCTGCTGGGGCCAGCACTGGCCCTGTGACATCCAAAATTTGTGTCTCTGACACGGACCGCCTAGGCCCTGGCTGTGGAGCCTAGAACGAGATATTCTCTAAAGCTGCTCTGATACCAGTACCCAGGATGACAGAGAGAGCAAAGCTGGGGCTCAGGATGCGAGATACTGCCCCGAGCCCTGCTTCCTGCACTGGCCTCCAGTTATACCAACAGACATGTGAGGGGGTCAGTTTGCCATCAGAAGCCTCCCTGCATACCATGGAGCTTCTGGGAGCCAGGTGAGCCCCTCAGGGGCAGCCACAGCCAGGAGCAGCGGAGTGTCCAGCACACGGCTCATGGTGACGGTCAAGTCCAACCTTTCTGCCTGTTTATTCAACATAAAAAAGCCCTGCCATGAAGATGGCTGCCCAGCGATGTTCCCCCCAAACCTGCCCCAGGCCCTTTCCTGGGGTTCTCCGCAGAAGGATCTCCAGACCACAGGGTGGCTAGTCCAATGTCACAGTCAGAGATGTGAAACCAGACCTTGCGCTCATATCTCTACCACTGTCGGCACAACCCCTTCCCTTCTGGAACCAGCCCAGTCTGGCGCTCTGCAGGTGACAAGCAGGCCAGCAGGCTGCCCAGGACACCAACTGGGCTCCCCTCATCTGGTCTGGGCTCCTTATTCTTCCCACTGCCCCTTAGGTCCTCCTTGGTCACCATGAGGCTGCCTGCTGGACAAACAAAGATCCTGCTCTGCCACTGTTCACTCCTTTCATGCAGTGAACAGTCCAGGAGCTGGAGGAGGCAAAGACGGCTTCCTCCCTGCAGTAGGCACCATGGGCTTACCAAAGCCAGCGCTACACTAGGTGCTCCAGTGTGCAGGAAAAGCAAAATGCACACAGGCTTGCCCCTGAGCAGCTGATTAGTAAGTACCTTAAGCAGCAAGTACAGGCAAAGAATCAAGTCTTGCTTTTTAAAAAAATCTGAAGCAACTCAAGACAATCATCAAATTCTAATTCCAAATGAAAGAGTTTAGCACTGCAGCTAAAAAAGTATGGATTTAGTCTTGGGGTGCAACCCCTAGATAAATTGGTTTTATGAGAGGACTGTGGGCATGTTAACTAACCTCTCGGGTGAGTTTCCTTACTTATAAACCAAGGAGGATTAAATGGCACAGAAGGTGTCTGGCGTACTGCTTGGCACTTAGCTGGCACTCTGTAAGTGCTGGCCGTGACCATCACCGTCGTCACTGGCAGGGCAACACATAGTGCTCACTCTGGATTCTCGATCCAGGAAATGGCCTAACAAAGGAACTCTGTAGTTTTCCTCCCTCAAAGCAGCAAGAATTAAGGTAAGACGTGAGACGCAGTGGATGCCTGCAGAAAGCCCTGGCAATGCTAAGGACAGACAGGCCCAGTTCAGCCCGGCCAGGGCCTCAGGAGATCTCGGCCAGGCAGGAGCCTCTAGGGGCCTACGGGAAGCTCAGTCCCCGCAAGTGCGCAAACCTTCCTTGGCCATCTCCCACCCACTGCTACCCTCAGCCTGTGGGCTGGATGCAGGCCCTGTGCCAGGAAGCCGAGGAGACCGGGAGGCTCAGGTGGCTCTCGGAGCAGACCCTGGCCTCCACAAAGCATTTCCCCACGGCAGCGACAAAGCCGGGCCTTGCTGCTGGTCAAGGCGCTTTCTGCTTGCTGGGCTGAGTCCCAGACGGCAAGGCGGCCCTGGCAGGCCAGGGGACACAGAGTCAGGCAGGGCAGCAGCCGCCTTTTGGCACGCGGCTCCCCCTTCCCTGGGTTTCTCACTTTGTCCAGAATGCAACCTCAAGGAGGCTAGGAAAAGCACTTTTCATTACCCGGGAAATGAAGCCACAGGAGAGACCGAGACAGATGAAAGGCTTGGGGTTGAAAATTTTAGTTTTGGAGTACTGAGTTTGTTTGAAAAAATAACAAAAGGAAGTTGTTTCTGTAATCCAACTAATTTAAAACCCAGGTCTCAGACTGTGAGCAGCCAGCAGTGATCCCACAGCACCTAACACCCTCTCTGGAGATCTACAGTTGCAGTGGGGCCAGAGCTGGGCCCAAAAGGCCTAAGGAGCGCGCTCCACTTGCTGGCAAGGGTAGGGGTCGTGCTCAGGGTCAGGGTAGGCACATCTTCGGTCTCGGCCAGCACAGCACTGGACTTCAAGCTCCCCAGAGCCACACAGACCCGTGCTGTGTTGCCAGGCCCAGACACCGGAGGCTCGCAGAGCCCGTTTGTCCCAGAATCATGTCTCATGGCGCTGCCCGGCTTGGGAGTTCTACAGTGAGGAGGAGATACCAACAGGGGCCTTCACTTACTCCCCTTATCCTTTCTACTTGTCAGCTCCTTCCTACGAGGGCAAGTACAACTGGCCTGAGCAGCACACACACTCCTGAAAAAAACAACACTCCCTGTACACAACTCACAGGGAAGGGGCCCAGAAAAAGAATGGACAAAAATAAGCTAGAAGTAAGTTGGTTTCTGGGAATGCTAACTTGCCAAGAACACAGCAAGTCTATTCCTAGCACCTCTGTACTCCAGGGCAAAAGACATAAAGGAGCCCACACGCAAGCACAAACTGTTTCTTCAAAGTTATATCCCATAAACAGCACCACCAACAAAGGGATGGGGGTGGGGGCAAAGAGCTGCACGGGCTCACCTCAGGAGAAGCTGCCGAACTTGTGGGCAGGGAGGACCTGTGGCCCGTCTAGGCACACAGCTCAGCGCCGGGGGCGGCCGTGCGTGCACGGGGCCTGTGCCTCTGCTCGGCTCACTTCTGTGAAGTACTAACTGCTTCTTCTGACCACTCCTTCTACTTGCTCTGGTGAGGTAAAATGTGCACAGCAGACTCCTCTTTCTTGTTTTGGGAGGAAGGGAAAGACAAGAAGACAGGGAGCCAGGGATGAGCTGCCACCTGCCAGCACCCAGTGAGCGCTTAAAGTCCAGGCTCACCGGGCTGCTGGGAAGCTCCTGTTCACAGAAGGGTGTCCATCTCTGTGAGGCTGGAGGTCTACCACATCACAGGCAGATTCACTATGTGTATAAAACCCATAGCCAGGTTTGGTGACACACACCTACAGTGCCAGTGCTCAAGAGGCCCAGGCAAGAGGAGTGCAAAGTCAAGGCCAACCTGGACTACACAGTAATATCTTATCTCAAAAAATAGAAAGAGGGGCTGCAGAGTAGCTCAGCAGTCTAAGCGCCTGCCTACCAAGCACAAGGACCTGAGTTCAATCCCTGGTACTGCATGCCGTGCTGGCCCCAGAACCTCTGGCACACTATGCTGGCCCCAAAACTGGGCATGGTGGTGGACACCTATAAACCCAGGGCTGGGGAGGCTGAGACAAGAGGATCACTATGAGTCTGAGCTGCGTAGCAAGACCATGTACCAAATAAATAAATAAATAATTTTTTTTTAAAAAAAAGCAAAACAAAGAAATACAGTGTTTGATGCCAAGAGAGGCTAAACTTAGTACAGACTTGTAGTAAAAGCAAAGGATGATTTGAATGGAAACAGCAAAAGCGCCAGAGCTTTGATGAAGTCACAAGTGCTGCTATGAAGTGACTGAGGTTCTGTGCCTCTACTCGTGGAACAAACTTTCACACCTTTCCTCGGCATTACTGAGAATGTTGTATATGAGATAATCTTAGTGACTAAAGAAAATTTCCACTTTGCGCAAGTGTCCTGGATCAGAGTTTTCTGGGGGACTGATTTTATTTAGGATATAAGTTTTGTAGCAACTGCAGCAGGAGAAAGAAAAGTTGGCACTAAAATCCCAAACTCATCATCTGAGTCAGACAATCTTCCACGGACAACCCAGACTGCCTCGATCTAGAAAAAAGGAAGTCAACACACACCAAGCAGGTCCAGGGAAAAGCCACCTCTCCCAGCCTTTCCTTGGCCCGTGAGCAGAAGTTTCCTGTGTGTGCTGCAGAGCCACGGTTTTATCAGACCGTCACACTGTGTGCAGACACCACATGCCCTACCAATACAAAAGGTAAGTCAGGGCGTGGTGGTGCACACCTGTAATCCCTGGCTGGGGAGCTGAAAACAGGAGGATCACCAAGAGTCTGCGCTGCGTAGTGAGATCCTGTACCAAATACATAAGTGAAGAAAATACAAAAGACAGGGCTGGTGAGATGGCTCAGTGGTCTAAAGCACCTACTTAGAACAAGTTCAGCAAAGCACAGGGACCACGGTTCAATCCCCCAGCACCACATGCCAGCCAGCCCCGCCCCCTGGTGGGCTGAGCTGGCCACACACACACACACACACACACACACAAATAAAATTAAAAAAAAAAAATACAAAAGACAAAACAGTCCAATACAAAGTGGAAGTATAGCGCAGTATACTGAACTGCCCAATATGTGTGTGGCCTACTCAGAGCCATAAAAAGGGGAAGAGCGGGCTCAAATATCAAGTCTCCCAAGAAGTCAGATTTTTCTGACCAACACTGTTCCCATCACGCCAAATTCTTCAATCTTGGTTTCAGAAGTGAGAGTCAACCAGGAATGTTAGTGCACACCTATAATTCCAGCACTCTGGGAAGCTGAGGTAAGATGTTCCCAAGTTTGAATGCTGCCTACGCAAATCCCATCTCAAAATTTAAAATAAAAAGGGGCGGAGATATAGCTGAGTGCAAAAGGTCCTGGGTTTAATCCCCAATGCTCACACCCACCCACCTACCAAGAAACCCAAGTTCCATTAGAGTTTTTAGGGGGGTTGGTTTTGTTTGTTTGTTTGTTTGTGCAACGGGGGATTGAACTCAGGCCCTTGTGCTTACCAGGGAAGCACTTATTCTACTGAGCCATCTCCCCAGCCCCCATTAGAGTTTCTACTGCTCCCTTTTTACTGTCAACCAGCAAAGCTTCTCAGCACCTGCCCACTGGTCCATCTCTCCCTCTCCTCTACCTTGCTCCAATGGTGTTTCAAACCCTAGCTATTCTGAGAAGTTATGAAAAGCAATTCTTGTTTCTTTCTCTACCCTAAATACAATTATACTTTTAAAAGGGGGGGGGGGACCAATAGGGAATCCCTAAAGAGGCCCACTGCACTCTTCCTCTCATAATGAAGCTTAATAATGAAATGCCCTGCACTCTAATTAGTAAGAAACGCTTGTTTTCTCCAGCTGAACGCCCCCCATAGATAGGTCTAATTTGTTTCCATGCTTGCTTCTCCTTCGAGTCTGCCTTTATAGGTGTGGTGCTTCTCTCCCTCCCAGCCAGGCCCTGCAAAGAGCCCAGCGGGGGCAACAGTGCTTGCGCCAGTCCCGGAGCTCCAGGCTGACCACTCTTGACACTATCACCCATCATCACATCCACGTTCATCTCTCGCCCAGGGTTTCTGCAAAGCAGAAGAAGAGGGAAGGGAAAAACAGTACTTGGAAAAGGGAACAGTACAAGGAGAAAAAGACAGGGTGGCTATTACTGGGAACGTCTGTCCTCTAAACAGTGACCTACAGCAGAAGCGACTTTTTGGCGCGTCCCCTTGAGACATGGGCCCCTCAAAAGCTTTGCCCTCCAGCTCCCCCCCAGTGGCTCTGGCAGCATGACCAGCACCAGTGCTGAGACAGTCTGAGAAGTGCCAGCGGCAGCAGCACAGAGGGCCCACTGTGCTTGGTAAAACCTGCAGGACACCTTCCAGGGCCATGTCCACCACCTCATCTGTATGGCAAGGGAAGACATAATCAAAACCTGCTCCTCAGAGGAAGATCTCCACCTGTAGGGCCACAACAGCCTGCAGAAGTGTGGCCTGGCCCCAGCTGGAGGCCAGGTCCCAGCACTGACTCCCTGATGCCCAAGGCTCAGAAATTTCTCTCTCCCCGCAAGTGGAATGCCATACCTGGGCTGAGGTCCCCAGAGCGTCCCTGCCAAGTCACACATTTGTACCTTCTCTCCCAGCAAGCCGAAGTGCCCAGGCCACTCTGCCTTTTTGCTGAGGTGCCCGCTGGTCCCCACCCCTTGTGCCCGCTTTGGTCTCTGCAGCGGCTCAAGCTCTCCCATGCCCTCCTGCTTGCCCCCGCCTCCTGAACCCCTGCAAACAAGCCCTTGCCCTGGCTCCCTGAGGCTCACAATCTGTGATCCTGCCAGACTCAGTCATGAAGGGGGTTTAACTCACTTCAAGCTGGCAGCCTACAGGGTAGAACCAACCGCCCCCCTCAAGGGGTAGGATGGTGCCAAGCAAGCGTGTGCCGGAGCATCCCAAGGTGCTCTTGTTTTCTAGGCACCCCATGGTGGTTTGTGACAGACGCAGGGATGGAGAATCCTTTGCCAGCCAGAGTTGGCATCCTGTCCTACTGCTCAAATCTGCCACCAGCCTCCAGGGCTGAAGACCCTCCAAGAAGAAGAGGCCCTGCTAGACAAAGACCTGAGGCCCCCCAGCCTGGCCTCCCAGACTAACACAGGCCCGCATTAAAATCAACACTCCGTGAACACACAAAACTGACAGGACAGAGGGGGAGCACGCATGGGATACAAAGATCAGGCTCTCAGGAGACGCGGCCTGTTGGTCTCCCATGTTAGCTCCAAGCGACTAAGCTCAGGGTGGGACATAAGGCCACTGCGGTGGCTGGAGGTCCCGCTTGGGCTCCTGGTTTGGTAGTCTTTCACAGAAGATGCCTCTGCCTGGAAAAAAATGGCAAGCATTGTGTGGGGACCATTAGACACAAGCCTCTGCACATTCCTCTGAGAAGCAAGAGCACATCAGCCCCTAACCCCTGCTCTGTCCCCCAGCGACCGCACGCACAGGCCAGGGGCACCCTGCACATGCCACCTGGTCCTTCCCCCAGGGCCCCCAGCCCTGTGAGCGGTGGGAAGGGGCCCGCCAAACACCCTGGCTTCATTGTGCCCCAGAAAGAGGGGACTAATTACTTGCCTACACTCTGGAGCATCCAGGGAGAAAACAGAGGCCAGTGGAGTAGAGAGGGTGGGAAATTTGGGGGGAGAAAGCCACAGGATACATTTCAAAGTTTCTCTAGAATTTGGAGGTGGGGCAAGAAAGCCCGCTCCTGATGTGAAATCATACAGAGGTCAGGGCTGGGTCTCCAACCCTTGTGAGAAAGGGGTGAATCGGGACGGTTTATCAAACGATCATTTTTTTCTTTTGAAACCAGGAGGCAGCAGCTTGGACAATTCTGCAGATGTGCTTGATGAGTTAGGGACAAAAATGGCCCTTCTCTGCCCCCCTGCCTCTCCTCCCTCTATAAGGGCTCCCATCGGGGGTTGCTTTTCCCTCCACTGCCTCCCAGGCCCTCCCCTCCCTTCTTCAGTGGTCAGCTGAGACCCCCACCCACTGCTTGCTATTGTACTCTTGGCCTTTGGACATACTGACAGGGGCCTTTATGAGACCCCAATCAAGACCCCCATGTCACAGGTACCTAGTAGAGACACCAGACCTTTTCAAACAAGGGACAACAAGGAAAATCGGCTGGCCCATTGTCTCTGCTCTGGGCTAAGTGAGATGAAAGGGGCCCCCGGCCCCTCCTCACAGCCCGCCTGCCAATCACCTCTAGTTATTAAGGTCACAATGTGTAAATTCTTTTGACCTGCATCTAATCAAAGATTCACCGGCCCTTTCAAACCCGAATGGGGAGGAGGAGAGAGATTCCCTCCCATAAACCTAGCAAACGCTCCCTCAATAAAATTTCTCTCTCTGATTCCTTCTTTGCTTCTCATCTCCACCCCCTCGCTTCTCCTCACTCCGCCCTCCTCACCACTAGCTTCAAACACAAATGACATGCCCTGTGGAATTACCACCCAAAGGAATCTGAGGAGGACTAGAAAGTTTTTATTCAAGTCTCTTTAAAAAAAGGTTTTCAGACAGGCATAGTTGCCCAAGCAAGCCCAAAATCTGGGTAGCCCATGGCTCAGATGCTAAATTTCTTCCATGGCAATGTGCTCGGTGGCTCTTTTCTTGCTATGAACTAGCCAGCCTCCCCTGCTTGTCCTGGACACCAGTGTCCACAGAAGAGAAACAAGGACTCACAATACTCTTTCACGTATTACTTAACATCTCCAGCTCAGCTTCTGACCCTTCAAAACTGCTCTGAGGGACTGACTAGTCTTGTGAGTTGAGGGGAGAAAATACTAAGCTCAAAGTAGACAACCCTCTAGGAAAAGAAAATTCACAGGGTAGAACACCAGATAACGGAGTAAGAGCCAGAGGGAAGAACTTGAAAAAGAGCAATACATAATTACAGTTTGAAAACAAAATGCTGAAGTTAATCAAAGAAAATGAAATGCTTGAATCTTCTGCATTGGTAGCCAAACTCTGCATTTCTAGCTATACATGGTACTTGTCAATTAGAGCAGGGAAGAGGCTCCCGCATGTGAGCTGCCCACTGCACCCCCTGGCCACATGCACCGTTCTTCCCCAGCTGCCCACTTTCCTGGGGCTCTCTGGCTGTCCCATCTGCCTCTCTGGATTCTCTCTCTGCTGTTGTCTCTATCTCTCATTGCAGTTTCCTTTGGTGCTAATCCCTTAATTATTTCTGCCGCTGTCCCCACATAGGCCCTTCAGACCACCCCTCTAGGATACCTGTGCCACTTGACTGTCCCATAAACCAGAACGGACTTTGTCTAATGCAGGGCTTGCCCCACCTGTCCCCAGACTCACAGAGTGCTCCTGGGCCTTTTCCCTCCCTGCCTCCCTCCATGCAATCAGGACAGCCTGGCGATATTCTCTGAAATCCAAAGCTGTCTTCCCACTGCCCTAGGAGGCCAGCCCTCCCTTATTGCTGGGAAAGAGGATCCAAACAGCCCCTGTCTCTCCCCTCCAAAGAATCCTACACATGCCTCACCACATTAATCATTTAACTGCTTCACTGTCCATGGTCCCTACTTTTCTCAGGCTATAAAGTTGAACTCAGCTCTTCAAAGCCATTAAAACCAGGCCCCAGGGCTGGCCAGATAACTCAGCGGACTAAAAAGCCTGCTTCAGCAGAGCCCAGCACCCGGGGTTCGATCCCCAGCGTGCCATGCTGGTCCCACCACCCAGAGTGAGCTGAGATGGCGATTGAGACTGGGCGTGGTGGCAAGCACCTGAAATCCCAGCACTTGGGAGGCTGAAAACAGGAAAATCACTATGAGTCTGATCTATGTAGTGAGACCCTGTACATCCTGTCCTAAATTCATTAAAAGAGAAAGAAAGAAAGAAAGAAAGAAAGAAAGAAAGAAAGAAAGAAAGAAAACAATTAATTACAGGAATTAACCACTAGGAAAAATGTATGCAATGTGTTAATTATTGAAACTGTCCTACCAATTTGATTTGAAACTGTCTCATTGCTATTTGTTTATTAATAAAATTATGGGGGGGGAAAAAAGCAAGCAAACAAGCAAGCAAGCAAGCAAACCAGGCCCCAGACTTTCCCCTGGCCAGCCAGGCTGTCCACTTGGAACCTACATGCACGTCCCTTTCTATGATCTTGCTTGTGTCAGCTCCCTTGCCAGAGTTCTCCTTCCGCAATGGAAGCAGGTGTGCCATACAGGCCTAACGTCACGCCCATGTCACCCAGGACGCTCCCCTGACATCAGCAAGGCTGTTTCTCTCCAACTTCCTGCCCATCCCCTACAGCCAGCGGCACACAGGGTGCTGCCACCACACACAACATGTTGTTGCTGAGTACTAGTGCTCCTGCACTGTGCTGTGAGCTCCTGGATGCTCAGAACCACCTCTGGACTTCAGACAGCCCACATGACCTCGTGCATGGCAGCACCCAGCGCATCTGGAAGGCGGCACTGGGTGGGACACATTTGAAAGAAAAACATTTAGTGCCCTACCACTGGGCTAAACCCCCAGCTAGGGTTTGTTTTGTTTTGTTTTACAGTACAGAACTGGGGGTTGAAGGGCTTCCACATTATGTTATATCTTCCATGCCTTTTTAAAGTGTTTGTTTAGGGGGCCGGGGAGATGGCTGTGTGGCATAAGTACTTCCCTGGCAAGCACGAGGGCCTGAGTTCAATACCCGGTTCCACCAAAAAAAAAAAAAAAAAAAAGTGTTTATTTTTTCCTTTTTTTTTGTTGAGACAGGGTCTCACTATGTAGCTCATAAGAAGCTAAAATGACTTTTCCCATTGGCTGTGTGGCCCAGAAGTGCAGCTCCAGGACCAATTCAAGGTGTAGGTGTCTGGTGTCACGTTTCCTGGGTGCAAGACACGCTCTTTAAGTGACCTAGCCTCCTTCTTGCTATGAAGTTCAGACTGGCTTACAACTCACTATGCAGCTCAGGCTAGCCTCAAGCTCCTGCCCAGTGCTACCACGCCCAGTGGTCTGTTTTTCAAGACAGGTTCTCACTTATGTATATGGTTAAACTGGCTGTGAAGTACATAGCCCAGGCTGGCCTTGAACTCACACTGATCTTTCTGCTTCAAACTCTCAAGTGTTGTGATTACAGGCATGCTTAAATTTTTATTTTGAGACAGAGTCACAGTAAGTTGGTAAATATCCAGGCTGGGCTTCAACTTGCCATCCTCCTGCCTCAGCATCCCAAGTAGCTCAGAATACAAGATTGCACCACCACTTCCATCTTTTAAAAATTCTAGTATAAAAATATCATTGCTTTGGGCTGGTGAGATGGCTCAGTGGTCTGGAGCACCTACTTAGAACAAGCTGAGCAAAAAGCACAGGGACCGCGGTTCAATCCCCAGCACCACATGCCAGCCAGCCCGCCCCCTGGTGGGCTGAGCTGGCCACACACACACACACACACACACACACAAAATAAACAAATATATATATATATATATATCATTGCTTTCCCCCAAAATGGTGCCATACATAAGGCATGTTTAATGGTGCAAAAGTGAAGTAAAGACGGATCTCCTGGAGCTGTGAACTGCGCCATGAGCGAGGGGTCTGACGCGTGCTTGTAACTGCAGCACCCGGGAGGCTGAGAGCACACATTTGCGCTCTGCCTCGGCAGGAGCCAGAGCCCTTCTTTCTCTTCTCTCTCTCTCCCCTTTTTCTCTATGTATGTATGTTTTGTTTTGCAGTATAGAACTGGAGACAGACAGACAAACAGAGGAGAGGAGGAAAAAAAAATAAATATATATATCTCCCTACCACTGGGCTACAGTGTTTCAAAGGGGTCAGGGATGATGTAGGTCAAAATCCATGGGTTTGGTCCTGAGCACTGAGAAAATCCCTAAAACTGAACTGTGGTGACGGCTGCACAACTCTACTGGCTTATGCATTTGTACAGGGTCTCACCACACAGCTCAGACTTGTAGTGGTCCTCCTGCCTCAGCCTTCCCAGCGCTGGAATTACAAGGGCTGCACAACTCTAAATTTGCAAAAAGGCAAACAACTGTACAGTGAAACTGTACATTTAAAATGGGTGTGCTTTATGGGATGTGAGTTATGCTTTAATTAGTAAAGCTCTTTAAAATGTAGAAATGGATTCATGTTTTTGTTTTCTTTTTTAAAGCAGTGACAAAGTGTATTTGAAAAAGTAAAAGTAAAGAGTGAGGGAGAAACTGGCTCTGTAGAGTGAGCTTGGATAAAGCAAGATAAAAGCTTGGCACAGGGTGGACTTTGGCGAGGAAAGCCCCAATAGCCAGACCACATATCCCTAATTTAAATAATTATGTAAGAAAAAATTAAGTTGCCTGATATTGAAAGACATTTACATGTAATTTATATTCTTTCTAATTATAAAATAGGACCATTATAATATTTTTAAAATAGAAAGTACATGTCAATAGATATCCACCACATAAGAAATAACCATGAGGATATATTCAAGTATCATACTATTTTGTGACTTTTTTCATTCTACAATCTGGTATAACATCCTCTGGGGGCCAAAAATAAGTATTTCTATCATCCTCTTCATGAATGGCTACACAGCATTCTATGGAGTGGATGTACTACTAGAGAATATATTATTAACCACTCTTGTTCAAGAATACTGATGAGTTCTGATTTAAATCTTTCATACATATCTTAGTGTCTCCTTAGGACAAACGTCCTAGAAATGGAATTTATGTGTCACAGGTTTTCACGTTTCTATTTTAATACTCAGTACCAATTTAATACAATTCTAGAACTCACATTTCTGGACCTGTCACCCTATGAAGAAGTATTTTCTTGGCCACAGACGTTTTTCCTTTTGAGACCGGGTTTCACTACTCAGCGCTGGCTAGCCTTGAGTTCTCTTTGCGGCCAGGCTGGCCACAGGCTCACAGCAATGCCCCTCCCTTGGTCTCCAAGCGCTGGGATTACAGGCATGAGCCAGCACACCCTGCAGGCCACAGACTTCTAACAAGTACAAGATTCCTTCAACTAATCTGGGGTTTGTTACTTTTTTTCCTATTAGTTTTTTTTTTTAGAATTATCAACCACAGTTCACCCTGATTTGGCACTGGTAAGGGTCAAATCAACAGGAAAAGAGAGCACTGCAGATGTTAACTCTATTCCTTCCCCTTTGCCAAATGTTACAAAGCCCACCCTCCAATCAGGCTGACCCCGGTAGGCCACTAGAGGATCATCCACTAGCCTCTCCTAGGTGGGAACAGAGACAAGAGACATGGCTTCCCAGGTCAGCTAATGCTGCAGCTGCAACAAGGAAGAAAACAGCAGGAAAAAGACAAACACTCTGCAAGAGCTCAGTCCTCAGGAAAAGAAATGGGAGCCACTGCTCTACGCCCTGGAGACCATGGTACAACAAGCCTCATCCTGCAGGGGAACTGTGCTTTAGAGACTACAGGGCTGTACCCAGGCATTAAAGGCCTGGCTAGGGTAAGACCTGACCTAATTTTTCTTTTAAAATTCTTTCATCTGGCTGAGGGTATAGCTCAGTGGCAGAGCACCTGCCTAGCATGCACAGAGCACTGGGTTCCATCCTCAGGACTGGAAATAAAAATCAATGCCAAATAACTCAGCAGATTAAAGTACCTGCAAGCAGGTGCAGGGCCCGGGGGTTCGATCCCCAGACCTAGCAATTGATAGGATTGTAACATTTGGTGCACACCTGTAATCCCAGCTCTTGGGAGGCTGTAAACAGGCGGATCACTATGAGTCCAAACTACTAGTGAGATCCTGAACACCCTCAGTACCACAAAAAAAAAAAAAAAAAAAAAAAAAAAAAAAAAAAAAAGGGAGGGGGTACTTTATCTGACACATCTTAGCCTTTCCTCCAGCCAAAGCACATTATGTACAATGAAACCCCACACAAAGGAAGCAAAGAGGATTTCGGTTAGTGAGAGGTCACTGCTGCGGGACACAACTGTGCTGGAAGAGCTCCCCTCCACATGGCCCTCTGGCTTTCCCTCATGTTTCCCCATCTAGCTCTGTGGCTACAGAGAAGTCAGGCTGAAGTTTCTCACCTGATTTACTGCTATGCTAGCACAATGAAGGAGGCAACCAGCTCCGCTATATTTACCTCTGGCATCATCAAAGCTTCCAGAGGCGACAACAGACATAAGCATCTGCACCCTGCAAGCAGAAAGCACAGGAAGCATGGGAGAAGGCCTGCTGGCCTCACATTCTGTTTATAACCCCTACCACTGGTGCTAAGAAGATCAGAAAGAAGTATCAAATGAAGAGCCCTTGTTTTATCACCATCCCAAAGTGGGCAAGCTCCTCACCCACCAAGTGGAAGCTTTAGTCCCCAGGGCCAGCACACACATTTCCTGCAGTGCACCACCTCTAGACGAGGATGCTACTTTCCAGCCTACCATGCAAGTCAGAACCATGGCCTCCGTGGCCCTTACTCTGAAAGGTGGATTAGGGCGGCTTTGCTGCAGGAAAACGCAGAGGAGATAGCAGGGTGAGCAAGGTAGGACCAGAGGCAGGTCTGAACATGATTATCTGGAAAACACAGAGGAAGATCACAGCAAAATGTGATTTTAAATTATTTTAGTCTACTAAAAGCTTCTCTCTCATTACTTGAAATTTTCTCCTGCAAATTACAACACTGTTGACAATTTTAGGTGTTAGTACATCCCAACTGGCACCCCACCTGTCCCACTTTATACTTCTGGTACCCGCTCATGTTTGTAATTTGCATTGCAAAATTTGAAAATGGAAAGCTTCTGAAGAAAGTAATTTCCTGGGCCAGCAGCTCCTGGACTAATATTCCCTTTGCAATTACCACCACCTCTACTTGCACGTCCTCTCCTCCTCCTTCTCATCCTCCTGCCCTTGTCAGCACCTTGGAGGCCTGAATCAAGCCTCTCTGATGAGGTGCCACCAACAATGCCACGTACCAACCCCTATGAAAATGTCCAAGGGCCAGCAAGATAACTCAGTGGACTAAGCGTCTGCTTAGGCAAGCGCAGGCACTGGGGCTCAATGCCCAGTACGGCACGCTGGCCCACCCCTGGGTGGGTGCACTGAGCTGGTGACAGAGTCCCAGCGTGGTGGTGCAAGCCTGGAATCCCAGAGCTGAGGAGGCTAAAAACAGAAGGATCACTAAGAGCCCAACCTGTGCAGTGAGAACTTGTGCAAAAAAAGAAAATGTCCTGGCCAGAGAGAAACAATGGCAAATTTAGAAGAGGCAAAAATCTTGAGTAACTGGTGCAACAGGCTACCCACCAGAGCTGTGCGTATAGTACATAGGGGGGCCGGGGAGATGGCGCAGTAGAATAAGCACTTGCCTGGCAAGCGCAAGGGCCTGAGTTCAATCCCAAGTTCCACCCCAAAAAAAAAAAAAAAAAAAAAAGGATGACTGCGAGTCTGATCTACACAGTGCGACCCTGTGCACCCTGTACACCCCCTGTGCCCTGCAGCTGCTTGCAGGCGCTTTAATACACTGAGCTATTTGGCCAGCCCTTTATTCTCTTTAAAAAATAAAAATAAAAAAAAATTTTAAAAGTAATGAGGGGCTGGGGAGATAGCTCAGTAGAATAAGTGCTCGCCTGGCAAGAGCAAGGGCCTGAGTTCAATCTCTGGTTCTGCTAAAAAAA
>NW_004524618.1:1297446-1306529 GCF_000260255.1 Octodon degus
GTGTTCCATTAGAGGGTTTTGATCCTCCTGGAGCCCTAAAAATCATACTATTTCTCTTTTTATTTAAGCCATTTTCCACCTACTCATTTAGGAGATTGGGGCTAGCCCAAGACCCCAATACTTACCCACACTGATTACTTCGTAGTACAAAGTCTGTGTGTAGACCAAGCTTGGGTCTTTGTTGGAAAGGTTTTCCACCCTTACTGCTCTGACAAGTCCTTTTCTTGGTTGTGAATTTTGGGTGTTGTATGATGTAGCTATGTCAAAAGGCTTTCTTGTATTCATTCCATGCTTATAACCTTTTCCTGTGGTAAACTGCTGGTATCAAACAGCTCATGGGACCAGGAAGATAGCTCAGCAGCATAAGCACTTGCCTGGCAAGCACAAGGTCCCGAGTTCAACCCCTGGTACCAAAAAAAAAAAAAAAAAAAAGAGCTGATACATACTGAACCCATACTCTGTGTTTTTTATATAGCTTAATCACTGAAGGAAAAAAAAAAAAAAAAAAAAAAAAAAAAGTAATGAAACTCCCTGACACAAGAAAACTGTCATAGGCCACAGAATTCCCATTCTTAGGTCTTATGCTCATAGTTAAAAGCCACACAGGTCTATCGTGAACTCAGGGAAGGAAGGAAATATGACTGGCATCATGGACTGTCACCTGGGGGTCACAGGGACCAAGATTGCAGGATGGAAGGTGGTGGCAGTAGGGCAGACTCCTTTTCAAAAAGAAATTTCATTTGAAATGAACAGGAAAACAAGGGGCCTAAAATTTGATTCCAAACTGAAATACTGAAATCTGCCCCCAACGGCCTTGGAGCCACCTAACTGCTGGAGAATGGGGCGGTCCTTCCAGCTCCACCGTGGCTGCCCCCCCCCCACGCCCTCTGCTACTGATTATGCCATAGCTTCATTATTTCCTTTTTCATTCATTCCTCTACAAGCTCCACAACAACCCCAGGTTTGCTTGGCGCAACAAACCCAAAGCACAGACCTTGCATGAAGATCCCTCTTTTGGCTGATCTGAGCTTTGCAACTAACAGGTGGAGACATTCTTAAATACATGAGCATTATCATGACAAGCCACCGGAGCGGAGCGGAGCGGAGCAGTGCCGTCAGCCCGTCAGGCTAGCAGCTTCCGCTCCACCACCAGGCTCCTCTTTAGCTTGACAGATCAAACCCAAGCCGAAGCAAACTGGAGATCAGTTCAGGGTCTGAGGCAAAGGTCTTCACAGTGAGGGACCAAAGCTACCCGGCTGGGCCTCTGCTACCCGTGCCCCAGATTAATCACCACCAGGCGGGACCTGGACACCAGCCTGCAATCTGAGCTTTGCAGCACCTGCAGAGGGGTTGCCCTGGTACCCTCCTCACTCCTGTGGGCAGGACCCTGGGGCATGAGGGTGTCCACCTGTTGACAAGGTTACCTGGGATAGGAAGTCAAGACACTCGGCCAACTTCAGCCTGGCAGATAAGTCATGGATGGTTTGGTGGCTCAGCGAAGGAAGGAGAAAATATATGGTGGCCTGGGCAATGAACAGAAAGGAAAAAGGTCCCAGTGCCATCCAAAGAAGAAATCAAGCTGGAGCCCAGAGCAGGTGAATGAAGCACTCAGAGGGTATGAACGCATGACATACTTTGTGTGTGGTATCAATTCACAGATCCACAGAATGCTGATGGGATGAAGAGAGGCCACAGAAGACATGTCTTTTAAAAACATTTCCAAATGCTACCAGATATTTCATGCAAAAGGAAGCTTAGAAACAAACGTACTCTTTCAGTGTCTAGGGAAGCTCGATGTCAAGACCTGGATAACAGCTTCTTCCAATGATCTCATGCATCGGTGAGCTGTTTCCAGCACAGGTTCACGTGGAGCTAGTGACTGTACAAACGAACTCACTTCCTAGGAGCCACGAGCTCTATTACATAATAAATTCTTCACAGATGATAATCCTTTTTATTTTATTACTTCCTCAAGAGTGAGCAGAGTAAGAAGATATATTCATGAGGCTAAAAGAAAAAAAGATTGTAATCAAAAGGAGGCAGATAAGCACAGCCATCTGTACCGTCCTACTCATAATCTGTGCTCCTGGGCTGTGCTACGGCCCACAAGGAGGAAAGGTGGGCAAGAGCGGTCGGAGTCAAATGGAAGTGCGCCTTCTGAAGAGTGAAGAAAAGCACAGGTCAGCGAAAGAGAAGGGAGCCCTGCAGCACCCTACCCAGACACAGCCTCTACCTCTGCAGCCTCATCCCAGATCCCCTCTGAACCTCCAGCTACAGCCCAGAGTGAGGACACAGCAGTGGTTACAATTACAGCCTTGCTTAGGGCGGGGGTGCTGCATGTGACAGGGCAAGAAAGGTCCCTGCCTATAAAACAGCCTGGAAAACAAACCCTTAATTTAAATGTTAATGAAAGTGCTG
Source organism: Octodon degus (assembly GCF_000260255.1). Classification (NCBI taxonomy): domain Eukaryota; kingdom Metazoa; phylum Chordata; class Mammalia; order Rodentia; family Octodontidae; genus Octodon; species Octodon degus. The sequence goes on from NW_004524618.1 coordinate 1,299,865, forward strand.
TGGCGACATCAGAGGCTTCCTGGCTGCCCAGAGCAGCTACACCAGCCACAGAATTTATGGCTCCCCTTCACCCTCCTGCCTCCTTCTCTGCTTCATCACCCACTGAAGTTTAAAGACAAGAAGAGAAAAAAGAAGGAAAAAAATAAGGAAGGAAGGAAGGGAGGGAGGGAGGGAGGAAGAAAACAATTCCTAATTTTAACATTAATTCCACGCTTCCACTTGGGATGTGTCTGGTAAGCTGTCTGCTGGCAGAACAAGGATCAAAGGCAGAAAACGCAGGCGCACTGCACACACAGCCAGGAAAGGCGGCAGCAGAAGGAAACACGCCCTTTGCCCACAGAGGAGAGGCAGGTGCAGGGGGGCGCGGTGGCTGCGGATCACAGTCACAGGGGCCTGAGCAGAGGAGGAGACTGAGCTCGCTACAGCTCTCTTTTATTTCTATTATTTCATTAATACGTCCTGTTTGCACGTATGAGGTATAGTATAACTGTCTGATACGTATATAGAACGTTTAGGGATGACTCTGAGTACTGTGATTAGCATTTCTGCCTCCCCTAATTCTCACTACTTCTATGTGTTAGACATCTTCAGGTTATTTTGAAATATAACCTAAATGTTGCAGGCGCTAGTTACCCTACTGTTGTGGAACACCAGAACCCATTCTTGCTCCCTCCAGTTCTCTCAAGCCCCCGCCTGAGAACTGCCCACACTGTCTTACTGCTTTACTTGTTCACTTCTCCTATCCATCTATGCCACTCAGCTCATGGTGGGTCCCCTAGTAACTACAGGGGGAAGATCAACGCTTAAGCTCTATGTAGAGAGAGAAAGGGGTGGAGGAGAGACAGAGAAGGCAGAAGGAAAAAGAGACAGAGACAGAGTCAGAGTGAGAAATGGAGTTTCACCGTTGAGATCAAGGGATGGAAGCAGATCCCTGCCAGCAAGAAGTCTTGATGTATCAGCTCCGTACCCATAGCATCTGGCCCTCCTCAGCAGCCTCTGTTTCTATTTGGGGTGTTTTACTTAAATCAGCTCTTGACACGGAGCCAGCCACACTGGCCAGGGCAGGAGCTGCTCCCACAAATGGCTTCTGGACCAGCCAGAGACAGGAGGGTGCTGGTCTCAGGCCAGCAGCTCAGGACATGAGCTTTCCTGTGCCCATCCTACCCCGAGGAATGGCTGAAATCCAGGGTCTTGAGGACCTAAACCCTCCTCTGTGGAATTTGGTTCCTTTGCTACCAATGACTGTGACTGCCCAAGAAACTTGGATGTGCAAAAGCAATGAATGCTGGGGTGAAGGGCCAGCGACCAGGGCTGCTTGGGACCAGGCTCCAGCGTCATGGCACCTTGCTCTGATGCTCTTCCAGGGTGACTCATTTCAGCTGGCACAATGGGCCTCCTGGCATTACCCAGAGTTTCTATCTACAGGTGTCATGATGCCCTTCTACCATGCCAGCCCCACCCACTCTGTGGTGTCCCTGCACCTCTATTTCACATAGCAACCCCACGTGCATGATACTCCCTCCTGTGCCGTTCTGTCTGGTAAAGAAGGTACCTTGCTAAGTTCCTCAGTCCCCTTTTTCCAGACAGATCCCAGGAAAGGAGACTGGAGCTATTCTCCAAGACAGCCAAAGCCCTTATGTCACCAGGTGGACATAAGATAGAGCACTACAAAGTTGCCCATCAGAGTCTTTCTTTAAGAGTTCAATGCTGAGGACCCCCTTCACAGGCAACTGTTCACTGTCAACTGGAAAGAGAAACTCTGACACGGTCTCCATGGTTGATTCTTCTTCCCCTAAAAGTATCAAGTGAGTTACAAAGCCCAGGGCCAAAGGACTGCTGTACATGGGAACCAACAGAATTCCCACTGAAGGCTGCCTACTTCTTCCAAGCCTTTAACCTCTCTGTTGGAGCACACTTCTTATGCAATTACCTCTCAGTAAAGAAAGATGCATTTCAACAGGCTGATGGACAGTGGCCACCACACATAGCACACAGCAAACCCAGTAGCTGCTGGAACAAAAATCCTGTTCTCCCAGAAGCCCCCACTCCTGCCCAAACAGTGTAGTGCACAGCGATCGTTTTCCTTCCAGGCTCACCCTCACCTCTGGGAGAAATGAAGCAAGAAGGGGCGTCTCCTTCACCAAAACCCCCAGAGGCCGCAACTCACTTTACAAATTTGAATTGGTACATTTCATGCAGACTTGGACTAATCCCCCCAAAAACAAACAGGCCACCACAGTGAGCAAGGTTACACAAAATTACATTGTATATTTAATAACACAGCTAAGTCAAATTTCTACAACTATACCACTCATATATTTCCCTGATGACAGAAAGGGGGGAGAAGGGATTAAAATGCAAGACTCCGGGAAGCCTTCCTGACCACACTCACCCACACAAGGGCAGCACTGCTTGAGATGGGGAAGGGCTCTGCTGAGAACCTTCTCCCAGTGCAACACACACAGTGCCTGTAGAGGAGGAAGGGCTATGTGCTCCCTCCCTGTCTTCCTTCACAGGCAGAGGCCTGGGGGTCTACAGACTGCTCTCACTAACGCCCCACTGCAGGCTGGAGAGGCTCTGAAAACTGAAGAGCTGTGTGCACGGGCACTCCAGGAATGGTGCAAGTGTTCACAGCTCTCGGAGTGAGTCCAGGCTTCTCCTGTGTGCTGCCTGTCCACCTCGCCCTGCCTCCACTCTGTCCTACAAGAAGAGAGACTGCTCTCCAGCCCCACAGAACCTCCCATAGGCTGGAGATGACATGGATCATGGCCTTTACTACCTATCACACACAGCCCTGTGCTGAGCACCCTTGTACCTCAATTTCTCCTTTCTTCTAGAAGACACTCTATTCCCAGCCAGGGAGCCTGCACTCCCAGTGATGCTCCCATCCTGTCCCTTACTGAGTAAAGCCCTGGGGAAGCTATCACATGGGGAGCGAGGTGAAAGGGAATGGGAAAGTACGAGAAGTAGTGGAAGGGAAAGGAGCTAAGGCTGCAACGGTGTCGCACAGCCTGTTATGAAGTACTAACTTTATTCAGTGGGAAGTAACTGTATAATGGCAATAAGAAAATCATATATTCTTTGTTTTCTGTTTTTCACTTTTTGGCAGTTCATGGCTGGCCTCAAACTACTGGCAATCCTCCTAGCTCAGCCTCTCAAGTGCAGGGGTTATATGCCACCACATCTGGCTGCTCTTAAAAATCTTTTCTGTATTACTCATGAGAAAGTGTTCAGAGCTCAACGTGAGCTTAGATGGTAATATCTCTGAGGCAATAAGGCTGGACATTTCCTGCCCTGAAACTACTGCAGACAGGGTTTTCCACACTGGGCCCGACACGCCACTGCAGTCTCTTCCTCTCACTCATCCAACAGCCCCAGGTGGGATCCTCCCCAGGAAGAAGCCCTCGTGCATATTTACAACAAGATTACTGGCATCACAAAAGAAGATGAGTAGGTAGGCTTGTGGAGGCAGAGGAAGCGTTCTTTGCCTGTCACCTTCCTTCAAGCCCTACTGTTTTCTTCTGCGCTTTTTGGTATCTAAACAGCCCTAAGCACACAACTGGAATTAGGCAGCATCCTCCACAATTGCCTGTCATGCAAGATTTCAAGGTCTCAAAAGGAAGGAAAAGAGACATTTGGACACAGGACAGAATACCTTTCTCCTGGCCAACAGCCCCTCCTGCTAAGCTGAGGGCTGAAGGTCCCCTGTTTCCTATTACAGGTGCCTGATTTCACATACAAGAAAACAAGCTAGGGAAGCCCCAGGAGCAAAGTTAAGTGCACTCTTTCAGGTCATCTCCACAATAAGTTCGTAAAGTCTATAGAGAAAAGAGATGAGGGAGCTCAGGCTAGAAGGGGACAGTCACCTTGGCCACTCTGTGAGAAAAGGGCAAAGCGGAGCTCACCTCCCAGCATGTTCTAAAGAACAGACTGGGGCTGGAAGCCAGTGCCTCCCAAAGGTGAGGAAATTGATGAGCTCACTGAAAGGTTCAAAGATATGGGCACAGTGGAAAGAAAATAAATCTACAAGGAAACGCTGTATCAGGTAAAACAAGACTTTAGCTCTAGCCCAGTATATTCTTCAGGCAAGAGAAAAAAAGGGGGCAGAGATAACACCAGCACATGCCTTCCTTAGTCATCTAGTACAAAGGAAGAATCCCCAAAACAAACTTTTAAAGAAGAGTCCAAGACACCATCTGTGGAGGTGGTGACAAAGCCATCTCTAAATAACACAGGTCAAGAGCTGAAAAGCTGGTCAACCATAAGCAAAAGAATAAGCCAGGGCCAGGGGCCAGGGAGATGGCTCAGTAGAATAAGCACTTCGCTGGCAAGTGTAAGGTCCTGAGTACAATCTCCGGTCCCGAAAAAAAAAAAAAAAAAAAAGAAAGAAAGAACAAGCCAGGGCCAATAAAATGTACCAAGAGATCAAAAATACCTGGAGACTGTGAGGGAAACACAGGGTGCAGGTCTCTACCAAAGAGAGAACACCGCGAGGACTTAGCAGAGGGTCTGCACAGAGCGGATGACTGACCAGTGGTTGTCAGAAGTGACGCAGTCACACAGTAGTAGTGACATGAGAAAGCGAAGTCCTTCCCCAAAGCCAGCCTCCAAGCTGTGGCCCCTAATCGAAGCCTGAGGTCACAATTTATTGTGATCTCAAGTGCTCTCAATGATGACTGACAGTGCCTGCAACAGCTTCTCTTCCTGACTGACAGTGCCTGTAACAGCTTCTCTTCTGGAAGAGGCAGCATGACATTCCACTGAAGGGGCTGAGGGTGAGGTGGGGAGCATGGCCCATCTCCAGTTCTGAAGGTTCTGTCTATGACCAGACCCTCTACCACCAGTCTGCTGAAGCTGATAGAAGTCCGTAGGCAACCACTAAGACACAGTAACCAGCACACCTGTCACCTCCACACCTCCAGTCCTTATACATACTAGCCACAGACACCTAAGCCTGGCTCATATGCTCCTAAAAGGGCAGTACCAGCAGGAGACAAAGCTCAATGGCTCCATTTTCCACTCCCTGCTCCCACACACTTAGCCTCTCCACTCCCTGCTGCTCTTTCCTACGATTGCTAGAATGATTTGTTCTGAACAGCGACAGGTTTATAGGTTAGCCGACACCTCTGCTCTGTGGAATTTTAATTAACTTCTCCCATCGTCAATATGCTTAGGAACGGGGTCTCCATTCTCTGGGGTCAGCAATGTGTTTCAGGTCTTGCTATATCAGCCGTCAAATTGAAGAATTAATGACGTGGCTAATCGGCTCTAATTCTTAAGTAGAAAAAAAATTTGAAAGGGAGTTGTGGAAGGGAGCAGGAGGAGGGATACAGGCTCTACGAGGTGAGGGGAAAGAGGCTAACGGGGAGCTGAGCGAAGGGAGGACCAACTTGCTTATAAAACAAGTGACTGACTTAGCTCAGTGTTGGATAGCAGCACCCCTACAACTTGCGCATCTCCATTTGGGTGGGATGACTGGTGACAGAAGTAGGCAAACATGCTAGCAATAGCATGACAGAACAGGCACAGGAGAGTCTGCAACCTGCTGTGTACCTGCACTGAGGGCCTTGGCCATGGTTCAAAAAGCCTAGAAAGCAAAAGTCAGAAGTTCACATGTTCTGGTTAAACCTAGAGAAATACCCATCAGGCCAAAGGGCAGGGTAAAGCCATCATCAAAAATGCTGTACTTCTGCACTAATGGCCAGTGCTTCTGCTCCCCACACACACACACACACATGCACTTGGACACTGGCCCAAGCCGCGCTTTACAGCTCCGGCCTGGAGGGTACTCCCTAGGACACCTTCTGGGGGAGCAACGCAGAGATGTGAGTTGTAAGAGAAGGTTAGTGATACTGTAACCTCCCAGAGATGCTGACAGGCCTCTGCTTTGGAGCATCCTCCAAGGGTATCTGCTCCAAAAGGGACACCCCTATTAACAGCTGCACTCAGTTATAAGAGCTGGACTCTCACAAACCAGTATGGTTTCTTTTCCTTAACATTTCTGAGGTTGGATGGTTAGGAGATCAACCCCTAGAAAGATATCCCAACCCCACTAATGCATAAAAAGTCTATACATTTCTTGGAGAATTTAAGAATCTCCAAGATAGTGGCTCAAAGCAACCGAGAATAAACAGCTGGAAGATGTTCTAGCTCATCTGACATAGTAAGACAAAAGCATTACAGAAAGTCCTCTATTTACAAACATTCAAGTTGTGAGCTTCACAGATAAGAAAGAAGATACCTTGCATTACAAACATTCATCAATGTAAAAAACCATGGGAGTGGCTCATGTACAGTCACAGCTGTGCTGCTGTGTGCTCAGTGTACAGTGTGATAGTGCACAGCAGTACAGTGCTCCGTCAGAGCCCAGGATGTCTGGAAACAAGAGGAAAAGCAGTGGTGATGTGGAAGGGACTGCTGGGAAGTGCAAAGCAATACACAGTGTATATTTGTGTCAAGACCCACTTTGTCGGACTTACAAATGAACCTGGCTTACGGACATTCTCCTGGAACAGAATTCATTTGTAAGCCAGAGACTATTGTATATGAAACAAATCATAGCACAGGCGACGCCCTTACCTCAGTAGTGGGCTGACAGCAATGAGACAAGTCGCACCACAGGCGTCGCCCTTACCTCAGTAGTGGGCTGACAGCAATGAGACAAG
>NW_004524618.1:1306629-1333726 GCF_000260255.1 Octodon degus
AGTGGGCTGACAGCAATGAGACAAGTCGCACCACAGGCGTCGCCCTTACCTCAGTAGTGGGCTGACAGCAATGAGACAAGTCGCACCACAGGCGTTGCCCTTACCTCAGTAGCGGGCTGATAGCAACGGACCAGACTCGGTCTTCAGTCTGGATGGTGTGTGAGCACTGCCCCAGCCGGCCTGAGCTCCAAGGCCACACCTGGAAACAGGAAAGGGAATGCTCTCATTGGCATGGCCTGGGCTTAGCGGAAAGAAAGACGTACTGGGGGTGACCTGCCCACGGAAGTAAGGAAATGGAGAACCCTCTTTGCTCTGCAACTCAGAATGCAGGTATCAGCAGAAGGACCTCTGCAGGGGCCGGGGAGATGGCTCAGTGGAATAAGTGCTTCTCTGGCAAGCGCAGGGGCCTGAGTTCAATCCCCGGTTCCGCAAAAAAAAAAAAAAAGAAAAAAAAGAAAAGAAAAGAAGGACCTCTGCAGCTTTGGGCTCGCCTACGTGCAGACAAGACCCCAGCACCCAGTCCTCACCACCCTGACTTCCACCAACGTCCATCATGTACCAGTCAATTTCATACCACAGGGGCTGGGGAGATGGCTCCGTGGAATAAGCACTTCCCTGGCAAGCGCAAGGGCCTGAGTTCAATCCCCAGTTTCAGGAAAAAAAAAAAAAATTCATACCAGAGAATCAAAAATTTTGCATTCCTCGGCTAAAATTTGACTATCACAGAGTGAGTAAATGGGGTTTGCCTTTCACAGCAACTTTCCCCTGTCCACAGGTTGTGCCTTCTATCTCTTACCAAGATTTCACTCTGGGCAAGCAGGGAGAAGAAAGTCAAAGTGTAATATCGGGGAGCAGGGATAATCAGAACACTAAAAAGTGGACTAAAGTGCCTGCTTAGGCAGGTGCAACTACCAGGCTTTGATCCCCGGCATGCAGTGCCAACCCCACCCCTGGGCACGCTGAGATGGCGACTGAGACTGGGCCTGGCGGTGCACACCTGTAATCCCAGCTCTAGGGAGGCTAGATAACTATAAGTCCGACCTGTGTAGTGAGACCCTTTAGAACCTATACTAAAATAATTAAAGAAAAAAAAAGAACACTAAAAAGTAAGCTGCAAGCGAAAGAAAAAATGGAGGAAGAGGAAGCAGGAAGGGGATGTGTTGTTGTCTGTTCATATTGCCTGCCCAGGACTCAATGCTATTCATGTCAACAGGGAATTTAGCACCTAGTGTCACCAAACGTAGCAGAAAAGCTTAACTTTTTTAAGCTTCCATATCTCCTACAGGTTAAAAATATTGCTTGGAGCACATTATCTGAACCCTATCAGTCAGGAATGTACATTAGCAGCCACTCTAGGCCTCACTCTAATCAACACCCATGGAGCCCTCTCAGCAGTCAGTGCATTTAGAAATCTCCCATTAGGCACTGCTCTCCCCCTTTACCTCACCTTACTCCAGATGACACACAAGGGATATAAATCTCTAACCAAGCAGCAAACCTCAAATGCACAGGGCTATCCCCAGACATAGCCACAGAGGGATCCCAAGGCAGCCAAACGGATCAGTGACCTCTCAAGGTCCCTGCTGTGCTATAAGAGGAACACGGTGAATACAGGAAGGACCTTAGATGGAAGAACTTTAAGAAAACATTCCTCTAGCTTAAGGGGTAGGTAATGGAGTGGGGGTGGTCCTGCCTTCTTGGGTCACATGGTGTCTCTTCTCTACGAAATGAAAAATGATTTTTCTTAGAGTGTGTGTGTGTGAGTGTGTATGTGTGTTGGGGTGATGTGTGAGGACCTCTGTAACTTTTCTAGGGAAAAAAATTTCACTAGAAGGTCCTGAACAAGGAGAGTCAAAAAGCAAAGTCAGACTCTGCAATTCTCTCCGGAATGCCAAGATCCCAGTTTTCTCTGGGCTTTATAGTCAGCCTCTTTTTGTTAACAACTACACATACTTCTGATTTCCTCCTTTAGACTGCCCAGGTTGAAAGAGAGCCTTCACTTGCCCCTGATATGGTCTCCCTGGGAGACAGGTTGTTGCCTGCAGGGGAAGGGGGCACTAAGAAACCTGATTTATAGACTCTCTAGGGACAGCACAAATTCACTAGTCGTGCCCTCTCTGGAGAGGACTGGGAGATTCCTGGACTCTTCAAAGCACAGAACAAGGTTCCTGGTGTCTTGAAGCAGCTCAGGAAGCATCTCACCAATCACAAGCGTGGCCTGGAAAAGCCGCTCTCCGAGCCTGCATCAACAGCACTACGCACTTTAGCAGCCTGAGTGTCCTTGGGCCTGAGGGACAAGAACTGACACGTGTGGTGGGTGTATCTCTACCCTCAATGGTCAAATTCATAACACATCTACATTGGAAAATAAATATACAGTGAGAATGGACATTATATAGCTCTTTAAAAAAAACTGGGGGTAGCAAGACTATTAAAATGAACAAGGCTTTTAACTCAGAATTCTAAAGCTGAGGGCAGGCAAGATAGCTCAGCAGGGGCGAGGGAACGGCCCAGTGGAATAAGCGCTTCCCTGGCAGGTGCAAGGGCCTGAGTTCAATCCCCAGTTCTGCAAAAAAACAAACAAACAAAAAAAAAAACCTGAAACTTTAAGAGTTGTGGTTATTAGATATTTTGTCTTAGCTATAGGAAAGCTAATAGAGTATCTCAATGACATGCCAATCCTGATAAAGTCCAGAGAAGCTATAGAAACTAAGTTACAGTAAATCTGAAGCTGAGATTGGGTAGAAGGGAAGGAAAAGGGAAAGTTCTGGGGCAGCACCTGGCTCAAAAGTTTTGCAAAGAGAATGTTTTGCTCCTTTCATCCCACAACAAGCATCTCTTTCTTGAAAGACAGTACATGTTCATGAAATCTCAAATAAATAGGTAATAGAGGCTTGTGTGTATAACGTTACTTGTACGATCTGCTACGGGCCTAGGTGTAGTAGAAGTCTACAGAAATAGCCATAAAACTGATATTACTGAAAAGAATTGGAGAACCAGTTATAAAAGACAAACTGTGAGGGGCCGGGAAGATGGCTCAGTAGAATAAGTGCTTGCCTAGCAAGCACAAGGGCCTGAGTTCAATTCCTGGTTCCTCAAAAAAAAAAAAAAAAAAAAAAAGACAAACTGTGAGTAATGTGGAAACAAGCCTAGAAATGGAAGGTAGAGTGACATGTGGACAGCGGCAGCAAGGAGGAGCTCAGCTGCATCCGGAGCACCAGACAGGAGGCGCCAGCCCAGAGGCACAGCGAGCTCATGCCAGCCGGCACTGCTCGGAGGCACAGCTGAGGCGCAGACGGACAGACACGGCAGCTCTGTCCAAGTCTAAAAGGCACCCTCAAAAGGAAAAGGGTGGCACAATTTTTAAAAGTACGGAGTATGTATTTTAAATCTTTTTAAAACTCCAAGCTATTATCAATATTTATATATGAAATAAATCTAGTATCAAAATAATTTGCTATCATTCTTCAATTGTAAGCAATCTGTGCCCTCAAATTGCTACACATAGTTAAAAGCTTAGTTTATACTGTTCTGGGTGTCAGAATACAGCAGATAGAAGAAAAAGATGTCACTAAAAAGGAGGTGCCAGGGAGAGCCAAAGCTATGACAGGAAGCTACTAGACTGAGAAGGCAATGTGGAGGTCACACGCGCCACAAACTGTCTACACGAATGTTGTTTTGAGCTGAAATGCAGGTCAAGGCCAGTATCTTTGCAAGGAAAACTACCCAAGCCACGATCAGCCAGAAACCTGAAGTGCTGGGGGGAAAGGAGAAGCAATGATCGGAAATGCAGTTTCCAAGTTGGTCCAAGACACTCGTAGGATGTGTCCTAGGTTTCCTGTGCTGATACGCATTCTCTGACTCAATATAAAATGTAAGACAAAAAGCAGCAAAGGCAGAAGCTTGATAAATAGAAGGGAACCTATTTAGTTCTTTTTATACAAATTAGCAATAGGAGGAATTACTAGAGGGTAGATGGAACCAGCAAAGTTCCTGAGAATAAACTTGTCATTCCCCTTCCTGCGCCACTCCCTGTGTTTTAGGAACCCATTTGCTGATACCACTAAGCACTAAGCTGCTGCTGCTGGCACTCAGAGCCTCTAAATGCTGGGAAGCAGGTAAGCAAGACACTGCTGGGCCTCTTGCACAACAACTAAATTATCAGAAAAGTTCCAAGAAAAAAGTTCCTACAGCTGCCCGCCTGGCCAGGCTCATGTCCTCGCGAGGGCTATAGCATGTGGGCATGGAGAACTTTTTCTGTTTCTTTTTTCTCTGGGAGCCTCCTTGTCCCAGATGTAGGCAAGCTGAGTCCACAAAGCAAGAGTCATGCTGTTTACCAACCTCACTGCGTTACGAAGGCCTGGCAGTGATGTAGCAACCACCACTTTTATCCTCTCTACTACTCTCTGATCATTCTCCAAACAAGCAGTAAAACACATTTTAATTATCAGCCTAATTGCTTATAAACAAAGTGGTGAAAAATTAACCTCCCTAAACAGACATCAAGTGAAAGGAGGGGGATTTTTAAATAAAATATTGGGGTCAGAACTCAACCCACAAATTTAAGGAAACATCCCAGGCCCCGTTTTTGAGTTTACGCCACATTTCAAGTGAGTGGCAGGCTTCCCAGCCACTGTCCACTCCTGTCCCAACCCAGCTGGCAGGGACAGCCTGGCGGGGCAAGCTGCATGCCAGAAGCACATAAGTGAGCTCTTTATTGTGTCATGTCTCCACTGCCCCCACTCAATGTTCTCAGCCAATCCTGGAACCCAAGGCCCACTCCACCTCCCCCACGAACTCCCAACAGACAGGATGGAACAGCAGTGCGTAAGGGAGACCGCCTCACCTTAGCCGTCCTGTCCCTGGAGCCACTCACAACGACACCCCCTTTGCAGTCCACACAGTTCACCTCCTGCTCATGAGCCAAGTACTTGATAGCAAAGGTGCTGCGAGTCTGATGAATGCCAATCTTCCCATCTCTGGAGAGAAATAAGGAGCCCACCCCACGAGCCAGTCACTCTCCTGCAGGACAAGAACCAATGTACAGAAACAGCCCAGGTCTCCAATAATGCCCCAGATTTGAAAAGCAGGAGACAAGTGCTGAGCTTCTGGATTCTTACATGTTTAGTACACTTAGGGCTGAACAGAGCTGAAATAAAACCAACTTCTCCCTGGAGAGGCCCAAGCTCAGCTTCGCTCTGCATTAAAGACTCCTCCTGTATTCCTTCTCCAGCTAATCTTGTGAACTGTTTTTTTTTGTTTTGTTTTGTTTTGTTTTGTTTTTTTGCGGAACAGGGGATTGAACTCAGATCCTTGCGTTTGCCGGTCAAGCACTTATCCTACTGAGCCATCTCCCCAGCCCCTGTGAACTGTTTTTGCTAACTCGGCTTTAAACAGCAAAATTAATTCTAAAACCGCCACCACCCCTCCTAGTCTCAATCCTCATCCCTTTGTGACTGAGACAGTGAAGTCAGAGGCAGATGTGGGGCTTCTGAAGAGGACGGAGACAGCCTTCCGCACTTACCCTCCTGCACTGATGATGTGTGAGTTGGCCAGCACAAAGTGGCAAACGTCCTCACCGTGCCCAGCAAAGACTGCCAGGGGCCGGCGGTGCACGCTGGCACCATCTGGGCGGAACTGGTAGGCCAGGATGAAATCAGCCTGGGATATGTAGAGAGAATTGCCCTCCAGTTGCATCCAAGGCATCTGGCTGCAGAGAGGGAGAAGAAAATGTAAGACTGATGCCCCGGCCTGGCCTCCCCATGGCTGACCTGCAAAGTCCCAGGCCTGCATCTCTGCCTTTCCAGGTTCCCACTCTCAGCTTCCTTCAGAGAGCTAGCATAAATCTGAGCTTTTTTTTTTTTTTTTTGGTGGAACCAGGGATTGAACTCAGGCCCTTGTGCTTGCCAGGGAAGCGCTTATTCTACTGAGCCATCTCCCCAGCCCCTATAACTCTGAGCTTTGTGGTGACATAATCTTCAAACTTTTAAAAATTTTATTTATTTATTTATTTATTTATTTATTTATTTAGTGCAGGGTCTTGCTAGGCAGCGCACACATGTAGTGATCCTCCTGCCTCAGTTGCCCCAGTGCTGGGATTGCAGGCGTGTGCGATCATGCCCAGTTTCTGTGGCCAGCCTAGTGCCACCAAGGCCGGCATGGCATGCAGTACTGGGGACCAAGCCAGGGTCACTGCACTTGCCAGGCAGGTGCTTAGACAGCCACCTATCTCCCTCGTCCAATCTTCTTCAAACTTTCCAAAAGAGAGTTGGAACTGTAAGACCAACTTAATATCTCCTTTAATTGAAGAATGCTTAATATTTGAATTAGTGGCTACCTGTATTTCTCAGCATAGGCAGAATTTAAAAAATTAAATGGCTGATATCCAGGTATCATGGCACTCTGGGAGGCTAAAGCAGGAAGACTACAGGTTTGAGTCCAGCAAGGACAGGTTAGCAACTTAGTGAGACAACATTTCAAAATAATAATAATAATAATAATAATAATAATAATAATTTGAAAGTGCTAGAAAGCAGCTTAGTGAGAAGGCCTTGGATTTAATCCCAGTACTACAAAGAAAAAAATATTGAATAGTTAGGAAGTAGAAAGGAGCAAAAGGAAATCTAGTAACATAACATTCCTTCAATCTCCAAACTGGTTGAAGTAACTCTCTTTGGTTCTGCATCTTTAGACAGATCAGTCAGAATCTGCGGGGAAACGGTAATGGAGAAAGAGAAGAGCATGCTCTGGGAAGCCCCATCCCTTTGTTCCACTAGACCAAAGGGACCATCTATAGGTCAGAGAAGTGAGGCCCTTTAAGAAGAAATGCTACTTTACTGACGAGATGCCCCTGTCCTCCCAGAGACATTCATGTATCTGTACTGGAAGGCAAGTGTGACAATGGAAAAGGAACTTCAGAACAGGGACTGCTGAGAAAGCCAGCTGTCACAGCAACTGATAAGCCAAGTTCACAAACAGCTAAAGATTTCCTTTCCAACCTGCAGGCGGAAGAAAGGTTAGAAGCCACAGGCCAGTGCCATGGCCCAGCACAAGCCTTCAGAAGAAAGAAGGCCCTGTAAGAGACTGCACTTTGGGGGGATGATGAGCCCCCTTTCCACCACAGGCAGCCCACCTGCCTTACCCTACCAGGGCCCAAGAAACACAGAGGAATAGCTGACTCATCCCAGGTACAGACACCATCACCCACTGCCAAGCCTTTCTGAGCAAACAGGGCTGTTTCTTCCCCACACTCCTCAACACAAGCGTCATGGGAATGTGGAAAAGTTCTGCAGACTGACTTGACAGGCCATTAAATGCATCTTGGACTTGGTGGTGGTAACTGAGTCTCTACCCAGGAGGCCTTCAGGAGTGTGCGCAGGTATGACAGGGCACATGTGCAAATGTGTTCAGATGTTTACATTCTCAGTCATTACGTACATTCCTCTTCAACATCCCATGCATAAGTGTGTGGCACACTCAAATTGGTAGCAAACAGGCATTGGAATTCATGAGTTTAGAGCCATCTGGTAAACAGCCATTTGCTTAGAACAAGAAACAAACCAAGTTCATACCAGGTGAATAGTAGAGAACCCCAGGGCAGCCTGGTGACTGTTTATGTGTTTATTTGCCAAACTGCTTGAAACTAGCCCAAAAAGACAACATTAAGGACAAAGCTTGATAGAGAACTAAACTCTACTCGCTGGTATTCAAAAGCACAAGTAGAAAGTGAGGCTAAAGTCCTTCATTATACAAACCTACCCTCTTTTCCATGGTTTCGTTGGCATCCGCACCACCACATAACGCACAGCAGATGATGCTAGTGACACCAGGGGACACTGGGCACAAGTGAACAGGGAAGGCTCGGCAGATGCCGCTCAGCGGATGCCTCTGCCTGCCAGCACAAGGACATGTCGCTCCTACAATGGGAAACCCATGAAGTTCTCTACTTACTACAACCAATCAGTGAGAAGCACATTTTAGATGGGGAGCCAAATGTTATCTACAGGGGGCCTGCCCATTAGCTCAGTTAAGTGACTGCTTAAACAGAATAGTCAGTCTCAGGTTGCCGTGGTTCGATCCCCAGATGCTCAAGCCATACTAGACCTGCCCTGAAGGCAACCTGAGCCAGCCAAAAAAAAAAAAAGGGGGGGGGGTTCAGTAGAATAAGTGCTTCCCTGGCAAGCACAAGGGCCTGAGTTCAATCCCTGGTTCAAAAAAAAAAAAAATTAAAACTCATGTTATCTATAAAATAATTCAGCATTGATGCAGCATAAAATTTGTGGCATTAATAGTGCCGAGGCATTGCCATACTCTTCTCATCACGAGGACAAAATCCCGAATACCGACAACTATAAGGAGAGGAGGCTTATTTGGCTCACAGCAGTCCATAGTCAGCTGGCTCCATTGCATTATGACACAGCAGAGGGGTAGAGAACAGCAAAAACTGCTCACTCACGGTAACCAGGAAGCAGGATATAAAGGAAGAGCCAGGAAGGCATGGACCCTTCCAGGCCATGCCAGATCCCACCTTCTAATGAACAGCACGTCAGCTACACCGCCCCATAATCCAGTAGCCTCCCAAACACATGAGGCTTTGGGGGTCAACTAAATCTTAATACCCATCACTTCAATTTTCTGGCACTTTGTCTAAGTTTTATCCCTATAGCATGTATGTCTACATGCTTAAATCCTATTTTCCTTTTAACAAAGTAGAGGAGTTGGAGGTAGGAATGTCGCTCGGTGACACAGCGCACTTGCCTAGCAAGTGCAAGACTCCTAATCCAGTCTCTAGCGTACCACACACACCTGTAGGAACGAGAGCTAAAGAAAGGGAATTAGTAACTCCCTGGAGCAGAAGAGTGAAAGAAAAGTAATTATAAAATAACACAGAACCTGCCTGGCAAGTGCAAGGTCCTGAGTTCAATCCTCAGTACCAAAAAAAACCACAAAAAACAAAAAACCACCAACCAACATAGATTGGATCACTGGCTTCATTTGTATCTTCTGAGGGGTTAACAGTTTGCCTATGAGTGGTGAGAATTATAAGTTTTTATTTTCTTTATGTTTACAATTCTTTATCAATATTTTATAATAAACTTTCTTTTTTTTTTTCATTTAATTTGAGCCAGGGTCTTGCTATATAGTTCAAGCTAGCTTTGAACTCACTAGGTAACGCAGGCTGGCCTCAAACTTGCAGTAATCCTCCTGTCTCAGCCTCCTGAGTACTGGGATTCCAGGTATGCACCACCACACCTGGTTTAATAAACTTCTTATAACCATAAATACATATAATTTGTTAAAATACATTTTTATAACTACTTTTTTAAATGCAAAAACAAGCTGTCCCTCTGATGCCCCCTTTGTGGCATTTAGCGACTCACCAATACCACCCCATGCCAGAGAGCCTCCCTTACACTAGAAGACAGTGTTTCACTTCCCATTATGCTCTTCTGTCCCAGAAAGCGTTAAAAGTCAGAAGACTTACCTGCATCGCCACTTCAGTAGAATTCCCTCTCGGCAGCGCCCCAGCCTCCAGTTCTGAGACACCTTCACCCGTTCCTTCACTGGGACACTGCTCATCCTACATCCAAAAGAACAAAAAATCCAGTCACTACCACACATTTGCGAGAAGAAAAAAAATTCATGGGCTTACTCAGTCAGGACTTGGGATCACCTAGGATATAACCAAATATAAATAAAGGGATTAGGAGAACAAGGAGGTTAACTCTTCTCTCCATACTTGGAGAAGCAGGAAAACCAAGGAGAAAAGCCTTCTCATTAAACTACTACGTTTCTACACTGATGCCAAAGCAATCTAATAGAAAACAGACCATAAATAGTTTGGGAACTTCTGAATGTCCATATGGGAAAAAAATGAACCCTGACCCTACACCTAACACCAAACAGGAAAAGTAATTCAAAATAGATCATAACCCTAAACAGGAAATCTGAAACTACAAGGTATTAGAGGAAAAGGGAGAAAAGCATCTCTGCCTAGGCCGACAGGCCAAGTTTTCTCAGGACACAGAAAGTAGTAACGCAAAAGAAAAATCCAATAAATCAGACTTGATCAAAATTTAAAAATATGCTCACCAAATGAATACACAAACCACACTCTGGAAAAAAAAAAAAAAAAAAAAAAAAAAATAGGTAAAAAAAAAGCACATGTCCACAAAAAAAAAAAAAAAAAATTACACACGAATGTTCAAAAAAACTTCAGTCATAATAGCCTAAAGTTGTAAACATCTCCAGCAGCCAACAGAAGAGTGGATAAATACATCGGGATAATTTCATACAATGAAATACTTAGCAAAAAAGAAGAGGAAAATATCAATAACACAGTAATGTAGATGAATTACAACAATCACACTGAATAAAAAAGCATACACAGATGAATTCATATTGTATGATTTCATCACATGAAGTTGAGACAAGGGTTAACTAACCTATAATGTAAAAATCAGAATACCAACTACCACTAGAGTAGGAAATAGACAGGACAGACATGTAAAAAACGCTCTGGCTTTATGTTCACTATCTAAACCTTGAAAAGCTTGGGTTATATAACACATATGCACTAGTTAAAAATGTATTAAATAGCTGGGCATGGGGGCACATGCTATAATCAGCACTGGGAGGCTGAGCTGGGAGGAGCATCACAAGTTCAAGTCCAGCCTAGATTAGACAGTCAATTCAAGGCCAGTCTGAATTACCTAGTAAGATCCCATCTGTAAAAAAAAGCCTTAAAAGATCTAGTTTATGGCCTGGGGAAACAGCTCAGTAGAATAAGTGCCTGCCTGGCAAGCGTAGGGTTCTGAGTTCAATTCCCAGTACCACAAAGAAAAAAAAAAATCTAATTTAAATATGAGCACTTTTCCAGGTATAGTATAATACCAACATTCTAGGCAGTTGAAGCAGAAGAATCAAAGTTTGGGCCTATTCTAACTTAGCAAGATAATTTAGCAAGACCTTATCTCAAAATTTATTTTTCTTATATCTTAGGGAAGGGTCTATAGGGTCTTCAGGGTCTCACTACTAGATCGAACTCATAGTG
This sequence comes from Octodon degus, assembly GCF_000260255.1. Taxonomy (NCBI): domain Eukaryota; kingdom Metazoa; phylum Chordata; class Mammalia; order Rodentia; family Octodontidae; genus Octodon; species Octodon degus. The sequence goes on from NW_004524618.1 coordinate 1,317,683, forward strand.
ATCTGCCTGTTTACTGCCTCCCAAGAGCTGGGATTATAGGGGCACACCACCATGCCCAGTTTCAATTGCCGTACTTTGGGGGCAGGGCTAGCACAGCAGGCCTGAGATTGAACCCCTGGCCTCTGCGCCTGCAGGCATTTTAATCTGCTGACCTATTTGGCTGGCCCTCAAAATTAAAAAAAAAAAAAAAAGAAAGAAAGAAAAAGAAAAATTTTAAAGGAACAGAGCTATAACTTAGTATGAAGACCTTGGGTACAATTTTATTCAAATATAAATTCACTATAAATTTTTATTCTATAAATTTTCTTTAAAAATGTAACACATTAATCAGCAATATGCATATATGTTGAAATATTCAGGACTAAAGCACACTGGCTGGTATCTGTAAATTACTTTGAAATGTACAGCTAAGCAAATAATTCTAAAACCTAGGGGGTAAGCACACAAATGTTCATTGCAAAATTCATTCAACTTTTTATTTATTTTAATTTTTTGCCTAAAACAATATTGGCTAAGGAGTATAAGCAGCATTGCTTGGGTGAGAAAGGCAACAGCCCCCAGCGTCTGGGCTGCACACCAGCAGTGAGAAGGCACCATTCAGGGCTGGCTGCAGAGGGAGAAACGCTCAGAGCCTCGGAAGAGTGCACGCTTGCACAGTTTCGAAATCACGGGCAAGAACTGGCAAATGCCATCTCAGGCTGCCCATAGCTCGCCTCTGTCTTCGTCCTTGCTCTGCTGGGTCACGTACGCACACTGCTTGAGATACGAGTGATGACCGCAGCGTTGGTCCAGCAGTCCTGGCTAAGGAGAGACACACGTGTCCCCAGGCTCTACTTAAGCCATCACTCTCATCACCTTTACTGAGGGCGGGGAATTCTTGCTTGCAAGATTTTAATGGGTATATAGAAAGAATAGGGCCCGGGGAGGTATCTCAGTAGAGTAAGCAGTGAGAAGGGTTCAACCCTGTCAAGCGCAGGGCTCCGAGTTCAATCCCTGGTGCGGGGGGTGGGGGGAGAGAGAATGTTTTGGAAGGCAGAAAGATAACTAATGAATTTCTAGATAAACAGTTTTCTGCCTTCTGGCCTTATTTTATTTGCACTGAACAATTATTTTTGGTCACTAAAATAATGAATGCATGGGGTAAAAAAATATATAGTGTGAAATGTTAACAATACAAAAGTCAAGACCTTCCTCCTCTCTAAAGGGGTGTGTGTGTGTGTGTGTGTGTGTGCACACACGCACACATTACTGGTATGTGAGTATTGGTATATGAAAAAATATTCCCACATATATTCCTCACCTCTCTCTCCCTCTGCAGTACTGGGAATTGAGCCCAGGGCCTTCACACTGAGCTACAGCCCCAACATTTTGTTTATTTTTTATTTTGAGACAGGGTTTCACTAAGTTGCTAAATTGTCCAGGTTGGGTTAGCGCTCCTAGTCCTCCTGCTTCAGCCTCCCAGAGTGCTGGATTTATAGGCATGGATCACCAAACCTGGCTTCTCTGTTTAATTAAAAAAAAATTGGCATATTATTCCACATATGGCTTTCCTCATTTTACCATATATTTTGAGAATCACCCCACAATAATGACTTTAGATCCATCTCACTCTCTTTAATAGGTGCACAAGATTCCATTGTGTGACTCTACCATATTCTACCATAATTTATTTACCAGCCAACTACTTATTGGTATATATATTGCTTCCAGACTTTTGACATTATAAACAATGTTGGAATAAGTGCTTTTATATGCAAAGAAAAATATTAGAGATGGTACTGAACGGGTAAAGGAAATGGTGCATCTATAATTTTGGCAGACGTGGTACTGACAAATCGCCAAGATGATAAACCAACTTTCACTTCAAACAGCCTATTTTAGTGTTTATTTCTAAGTATCTTTGATTTTCTTCCATTAAAAAAAACAACAACACTTTTTAAAGTTTGAAATAACTTACAGAAAAGCAAGGAAGGGGCCGGGGAGGTGGTTTAGTGGAATAAGTGCTTCCCTGGCAAGCACAGGGCCTGAGTTCAATCCCCTGTTCTGCCAAAAAAAAAAAAAGAGAGAGAGAGAGAGAAGAAAAGCAAGGAAGGGCTGGTCACGGTGGCACATGTCTGTAATCCCAGTACTCAGGAAGCTGAGGCAGATGATTAATGTGAGTTGAAGACCAACATGGGCTACACTGTGAGTTCAAGTCCTGCTTGAACTACATAGTAACACCCTGTCTCAAGAAAACAAAGCAAAAATAGATCACACCCCCCCACCGAAAAAAAAGGAAGAAAAGCACAGAAGACTCAGCAGGCACGGTGGCACACGCCTATAATCCCAGCACTTGGGAGGCTGACATAGGAGAATGGAGAATCGTTGTGAGGTTGAGTCCCGCCTGGGCTACAAAGTGAGCTCAAGGCCAGCCTCAACTGCAGAGTGTGATCCTGTCTCAAAAAAAGGAGGGGACATGCCTCCCCACCAGGGGGGCTTGCTGAGAGGGCACTTGGGTATGGTGGTGCGCACCTGTAATCCCAGCACTTGGGAGGCTGAAAACAGGAAGATCACTATGAATCCAACCTATGTAGTAAGACTCTATAAACCCTGTACTAAATACATTTTTAAAAAACGAAAAAAAGAAAAGAAAGCTATGATTGGAGCATTAGAAATCTGAGGCCAGCATGAACAACTCAGAAAGACCCTGTCTCAGAATTAAAAAAATAAATAAAGATGTGAGGATATAGCTCATTTGTAGGGTACTTGCCTAGGATTTGAGAGGCCCTAGATCTAATCCCCAGAGTTAGAAAAACAAAAGCAAAGGGCCAGGGAGATGGCTCAGTGGAATAAGTGCTTCCCTGACCAGCGCAAGGGCCTGAGTTCAAACCCTGGTTCCATCAAAAAAAAAAAAAAAAAGAAAGAAAGAAAAGAAAAACAAAAGCAAAAATACAGGTATAGCATGTAATAAATCATTATAAAAAGTTATTTTTACATAAATAAAACGTAGGTGTTGGGAAAACTGGCTGTCTGCATGCAGAAGACTGAATCTAAACCCAGATCTTTCATCATGCACTAAGCCAAAATCAAAAACGGATCTAATATCTAAATACTAAAACAGAAATACTTAACCTGTAGCGGGAAGATCAAATAAGTAAAACTCTTGAAGACACAGACATGGGTAAAGACTTTCTAAACAGAACCCTAACTGAACAAGAAATACCCTCAGAAATCAAAAAACGGGATATCAAACTAAAAACCTTCTGCACAGCAAAGAAAGCAAGCAACAGAGTGAAGCAACAACCTACAGAATGGAAAAAATTGTTGCCAGGAGTTCCTCAGACAGGGAGCCAATACCTAGAATATCCAAAGTACTAAAGAAAGACCCTCCCCCAAATAAAAGGCCCAATCACAAAATGGGCAACTGAAATTCACAGCTATTGGGCCAGGGAGATGGCTCAGTGGAATAAGCGCTTGCCTGAAATTCACAGCTATTTCTCAGAAGTACAAATGGCCAACAGATACTTGGAAAAGTTCAATATCTCTGGCAATTAGAGACATGCAAATTAAAACAACATTCAGAAAGCTGAGGCAGGAGGATCCCACCAAGTTCAAGACCAGCTTGGCCTACACAATAAGTTCAAGGCCAACTTTAACTACAAAGAGACACCTTGTTTCAAAAGTGAAAACAAAACAGTACTAAAATTCCACCTTACTCCAGAAAAAAGGCTATCACCAAAAATCAAGTAACAACAAAGGGTGATGCACAGTGGTGGAGGGTTAAAAGCAGCCTTGTCCATCACAGATAGATGGAGAAAGAAAATGCGGTGTCTATACACGACAGAGAACTACTGCGCCACGAACTGCAAACCCGAGTCATCTGTAGGAAAATGGAGGCACCCTGGGAGTCAAGTGAGGCAAATCCGACACCCAAGCGTGAGTACTGCATGGTCTTTCTTAGATGAAAAACTCAATATACAGGGCCGGGGAGATGGCTCAGTGGAATAAGTGCTTCCCTGGCAAGTGCAAGGGCCTGAATTCAATCCCTAGTTCCACCAAAAAACCCCAAAACCTGAATATATAAATACAGAACAAAATAAAAGACAGCAGGAAGTAGGGAGGCAGATCTTTTGCAAGTGGGGAAGGGTCTGAGATAAAGAGGGAGGAGGTGATGAAGAAAGAAATTAAGATGTGCTGTGTACATGCACCAACTCCCCACTAGGAATGTGAGCATTATGACCACACACTAATAAAAAATCAAAACTGAGGAAAAAACACGTGTAGTAGTTACTATTCATGAACGGTGTCATCACTAAAGCGAAGCAAATAACCATTTATATCTTTCTCATTAATTTACTTATGACTTCCAGAAACCGCTCCTCTTGTATCAACTGTTCCATCTTTCAAGCTGGATGGTTGGGCCTGGTTACACACAAGGACACAGGTTTGGTTTTGTTCTGCTTCTGCAATGCTGGGGCTCAGCCAGGGCCCCAGCCACACTGCCCAAAGACTGTGGACACACAGACTAACGCTAAGCTCTGACTGAACTGTCCCAGTTGGTGAATGTGGCCCTGGTTTCAACCTGCACTGCCAGATGGAAGAAGAACTAAAGACAGGAAGATTGACCAAAAGAAAGAACTGACCTCTAAGTGAAAAAGAACAGGCTACCCTGCCGCCTCTAACTGCACACCCTCTTAGTTATAAGGGTGATCATTTCTAGTTACACATCTCCTCTTGAGTTAGGTCTAAATTAAGGTCTGACAGTAAAACGTTTTTAAAAAGGGAATATTCTAGATCATAGCAGGAAAAAAAGAGGAAAGAATGGACACTTCCTGCAGAAGGACAAGGACAACGCTTTTCTCCCCAAGTCACTTAACTGCCATGTAGTGACACTTCATTGAGGGCCCAAACACTCCCGAGGGCCTGATCATAGCAGTAGAGTACTTCAGAAGCTGCTACCAAACAGCAGGCGCAGGCATCTTCTCCCAAGGTGAACGCCACCTGGCTGCAGTACCTCATACAAATTTTGATTTAAATGGTTCCTTTTGGCTTTGACTGGAGAAAGTTATCACTTTGTTAAAAGCACCTTAACAATTCAACTATCTCATCCCTTGCCCAGCCATCTTTGAGGGTCCCTTTCCCCAGCTGGCAGCCAATCTATGTATATTTTTATTGGCCTCAGCACATGAAAATTCAGGAACTTTAAAAAAAAATCTACTTTCTCTGAAAACCAGTATCTCCCTACGAGAACCCGGCATTATCCAGGTAATGGCAGTCAGCCGAACCAGGCAGCAGCAGCAGCAGCAAAGGGCCTGACAGCACAGAGCCAACGCTCCTGCAAGCCTCTAGACCCACACTATCACCTCCGCGAGGCCTCTAGCCTTCTGCTTCTCCAGTCGCTGATGTAAAATGAGGGTGCTCCCCACAAAACAAATGATTAGTGCCCTGGGAACAAATTCTCCTTGGCTGTTTAAGCATAGAAGCAGCTCTAACCTGGCCCATGGGCCTGGCCCAACTGCTGTTTTCCCAGCCCTCCTTCTCTCGCCTCAGGCTCATTTTTCCACTTCGTTCACTCCCTCTCAGCTTTCCAGCACTTAGTCACCATTGGAGTCTGACCGCATTCCTGGGTCCACAGCCTCTTTCAAACAAAAACAATACAACATGCACCTACGGTAAACGATATGGCCCCTCGGACCCTTGGCGAGTGAGTCCAAGGGAACAGAAATCAATCTAGACAATTATGCTGGGATGCCCTTTCATCTCCCCTCTCCTCATCCCACCCCAAACCAAAAGCAAATAAATCAACCTGGTCTGAAGAATGATGGTTGGGGCAAAGGGGGAGAAATATGAGTAAAACCGAGAGAGTATATCCGATCCATAGAATCTCTTAGATCAGAAAGCTCCCAGAGCACAGAGCAGCATCTCTCTCTGCCCATCTGTAAGCCCAAGCCCCCTGATGTCACAGATGCTGCCTCGTTATATGATGGCACAGCAGCCATAAGCATAGACCCATGCTGGCTTGCAAGCAATTAAGGAAGTATAGGTACAGCACCAGATCTTTTCTTTTCTTTTTCAGTACCGGGGACTGAACTCAGGCCCTTGTGTTTCCAGGCAAGCGCTCATCCTACTGAGCTATCTCCCTGGCCCCTTTTCTACAGCACCAGATCTTGTGGAAGGGCACAGCGCCATGCAGAATGATGCTAGGGGGTTTGGAACTTTAACTTAACACATTTCAATTTCTTGATTTCTTTGATCTTCCTTCCCCAGAAAGCAGATTTAGACCTTTATTACATGTATCCACCAGTTTTCTCCCAATACTAAAAAGCTGGCTTTAGAATACTGGTACCAGGGGCCGGGGAGATGGCTCAGTAGAATAAGTGCTTCCCTGGCAAGCTCAAGGGCCTGAGTTCAATCCCCGGTTCCAGAAAAAAAAAAAACCTCTTAGCATAGTGGTACCTAAGCAGTCCAAGGGAAGAACTCATCATTTATATTTCCATTTGCCGCAGCAGCAGGGGTCCATAATTAAGGTCCCCCCAAAATGAAAACAATGAAAAAATCATTCAGTCATGTTACACTGCTAACTCTTCTGCCCCAAAGCAGGAAAAGCAGAGCGAAGCAAGATTGCAGGAGACACAGGAATGTGAGGACGGGACTGTGCACAGGAGGACACAAAGCCAAGGGTGAGTCGACACCTCCCTGAAGGCCCTAAGTGCCAACCCACTTATCCACCGGCCTCACACTCCACGTTCCTCACTACACAACCAAATGCCAGCCACTCCTCTTTTCTCCATTCATCTCTATTCTGTATCTTCCCCTACAGGACCAGCACCAGTCCACCCTGTCCCTGAAAATGCTTGCACCCTTTTTCTAGGGACTTCAAATTCAGCCTTCCTTCCAGATCAGCTAACATCTTGACTCCCTGACTTCTCCAAACATTTCCATCTATGCCATCTGATCCCTTTCACTGAAGCTACCATAAACTTAGGCATTGCTAGCTTTTACAGCTAAATCTCTTACTTGTCCAATTAGTCATAAATTTCATAAGATCTAGTCTTAAACCTGTAAGTATTTCTAAAAGTAGCTCTCAGACTCTGCAGACCAGTGGTAAACCAGGGCCCCTAAACATGTGCCATCAGACTTTAAACAATGTATAGAATTTTTTTTGCGGGGGCAGAACCAAGGATCAAACTCAGGCCCTTGTGCTTGCCAGGGAAGCGCTTATCCTACTAAGCCATCTCCCCAGTCCCAATGTATAGAATTTATCCTCTCATCCAACCATCAACATTTTTACAGATTTCTGGCCGATACTAAGACACACTGAGACCCACGATACAGTTTGCTGTAAATAAGAGGAAGATCATATTCAGAGTAATAATGAGTGGCCGGTCTGATCCTCACGTGTGGTGCAGGACCCGCCCCCGGGGTGTGCTGAGACAGTGATTAAGACTGGGCATGGTGGTGCGAACGCGCCTGTAATCCCAGTGCTTGGGAAACTGAAAACGGGAATCACTACAAGTCAGATCTACATAGTGAGACCCTGTAGACCCTGTACTAAATACATTTTTTTAAAAATGTACTTTTTCTCAAAGGATATAAGAGAACAGGATCAGGCCACTAAACAGTTATGCTGAAACTCCAACATACCCAAGGAAGAACAAGTAAAGTGTATAAATAATCACAGGCAGTGTATTCAATTTTCTGAAACACTTCTCCCTGAGGCACTAAATTGCCCACTGTTGGTTCAAACTTGAGAACCTCCTGCCTCAGCCTCCCAGAGAGCTGGGATCTATTACTATGCCTAACCGAAACTTTTTAAGGGACTGTCACCTTTAATGTACTTTCAAATTTTAGCATCCTATAAAACTATGTCTCTGACACAAGAAATAAGAACCACGGTCCTAGAAGAATAGATAGAATTGCTTAAACTTAAGCAAGAGTTTTCAAAATGTATGGTTGTTTGGCATGTCACACTTCCAACAATACTTGTAGCTTCAAAAGATCTTCCTAAAAATATATAGTATACCACATCTCCAAGAATTTAGCTAAAGCCTCCAAATCATTATGCTACAGAGACTCTAGGGGAAAAAAATCTAAACAGCTAAGTAACTTAAGGCATCTGCTCATCAAAGTTGTCCAGAGCAGGTTTAGAAGCACTGGATAGGGCTGGAGAGATAGCTCAGTGTAATAAGTGCTTGGGTCCTAAGTTCAATCCCTGGTACCACCAAAAACAAAAAAAGCAGCAGCACTGGGTATAACCCTGGTTCTTTGTGCATGTGACCTTAAGAGTTGGGCCATGTTCATACGCATTTCCTCCTGCCATTGGCTAGGTTCTGTAATTCTCGAGGCATCTGACCAGTATGTGTGTTCTGCAAGAGGTTAAGAGATATTAAAGCGGGGAAACTCGATACAACCACAGCATTTGAGACAATGCTGGCTGAAACAATACAGGACTCCTCAGTGCCTTCCATGGACCAATGCACACTGTGCTCCCCAAGAGAGGGGCTGTGGTGCACAGCATTTTCCACACTCGCTGGATTACGGAATTATTCAAGAATCATACAAGGGGCCGGGGAGATAGCTTAGCAGAATAAGTGCTTGCCTGGTAAGCACAAGGGCCTGAGTTCAAACCCCAGTTCCACCCCACCCCCCCAAAAAAAAACCATACAAGACAACTTTCAGAAAGGTTGATCTAGCACTTTCTGATAATAAACAACCTCAGGAAAGGTGTCACTGTTATTTTGTGAACAGGCTCCCCTTCAGAGCTATGAACTAAAGCACTGGCAGACTCAGAGGGAGACTGTTCTCTGACCTTCAAAATGACTTTTTCCCTGGACGTCCCAGCTGAAAACTGAGGAATAATTACACTACTCTGCTTCCCAGAATTGCTTTTTATTGTTTTTAATCCTGAAACTAAGTTTCATATTAATCACCAAAACAGGTTCTAAACCCAGTGGCCAGACTGCAAAATCCCTGGTGTCCTCCCAGCCTGGATGAAGGGATGGAGAGAACACGAACCGGACGCCACCCAGCCAGTTCTCACATCTCCAGTTTCTAGGTCCCTGGGACAGTCAGACTGCAGCCAAAACAAGGCTGCAGGAGCTGTCCTCTCAGCTACCAACTTCTGGAGGCTGACCCCTCTGAGCACACAGCACCCAGGTCTGAATCCTCATTCACCTTTTCTGAATCTGGACTTTCAAAAGGAACACTGAAGGAAATGCCAGGTCAGGGCAAGGAACTCCAGGGAAAAAAGGAGAAGTATTTGAAGACTACTGCCCTTTCTCTAAAGAGAACAATCCATTACAGTTAGTGAGCAGCGGAAATATTCCTTTTAGTGGAACAGCTTTCCAGGAAAAGTATCTCAATGTATTTACTATAAAACAATTTAATTTCCCTGTCCCATCACCTGCCACCCCATTCCCATCCCCCCGCTCCCAAACCCACAATCTGTGGATTTCCTCTCATTCTTGGCAGAGTTACCAGAGGAAATATAATACCCCCTTCGGACTGTTTCCAACAGCTGCTGGAACAAGAGGGGGAAGCTGGGGTAGCCCTCCAAAGCTGCCTCTAAAAATGACCACTCCACTTTCCAAACCACATGGCCAGTGTGCATTAAGACTTCTCTTTACCACCTCCTTAAAGTGGGGGGAGACCATGAAACCAGGAGTCCCAGTCCAAAATACTTCTCTCCAGCCCATCTGCTGTTTCTCAAGCTGAAGCTTCTGTACAGTAAGTTATTGCTCTACTCAGCTATATCTTGCTTAGCATATACTTCAGCATCAATCCTCTAATTCATAGGGATAGTAATTTTTGTTTCCTTGTTTTTTGTCTTTTGGGATTTTTTGAGACAGGGTCTTGGTATGTAGTGCAGGCTGGCCTTGAACTCACAATGTAGCCCACGCTAGCCTTGAACATGCTGCAGTCCTCTTGCCTGAGTGATAGATTCATGGCCTTGTACCACCAGACTTGGCTATTTGCTTATTTAGCCTACCAATTTCCAAATAATATTTCTCATCAAACTCCTGTTCTTGTCTCAGCCCACCTGTTCCAAAATGGTCTACTTTTCTGTACACAAATCCCCTTCAGGTCAAGAGACTTAAAAGAAATCTAAGAATAAACTCTCAATGTCTCCATGGTATCCCTGGCTCAGTATCATTCCATACCTTTCCACTCTATCTAGAAAAGCCCATCTCAGGGCCACAGAAAGCTAGCAAGCCTCCAGCCCTTCAGCTGAGACCACCAACGAAGGAGTTCATGAATGTCAGCGGGGGGCACTGCAGCAGCATCTCTCTCTGCCAGACAAAATGGACAGAACCCCCAGCATCATTCCCAAAGGTGATGGCTGGGGTTGAGTGAAGACCGTGAAAACTGTACAAAAGTCAGGGGAGAAAATACAATGCAAGGAACGATTAGGAATCAGGAGCAGGACAAGGTGGAGGGATGAACTGGCTGACCCCAAATGTCTTTTCCATCTCTAACTCCTATGATTCTTTGACCTCCAATTTTGTGCTGTGGACAAGGAATGGAAAGTCAATAGACATGGTGATGTTTTGAAAGAGCCTGGCAGTCTGCTCTTGTCATTTAGTGGCCTTTCCATGTATTTTTTAAAGTGTCTCTAAGCCCTGTCTTCATTTCACAGTTGTCACCTTTCTCAGCAATTTGAGCTCATGTCAAATACCAAAAAAGAAGGACAAAAAGCAAGAATGTGCTGGCAATTAATTGTGAGCTAAAGAGGGGCAAGCACAGGGGCCCATTGGGTGGCCCAGACTTCCAGGGAGGGCAATGTGGACAGTTGGGAGAAAATGAAGAACGGACTCAAAGTCGAGGTGAGGCATCTAACCCTCTACAGAGAGGTCAATTTTTTCTCCATATAGTCTTATACTCAGTTTTAGATACAACTCAAGTAGTCACGTAATTTAGGATTTATACACTTGGGGTCTGTGGTTCAGGCTGACCCAAAATTAACAATTCTCCTGCCTCAGCCTCCCAAGTGCTGGTATTAGAGGTGTATGCCACCAACCTTAGCTCATACACACACTCGTAATTAGCACAATCATCTTACTTCCCTTGATTACAACTCAAGTTCCATCTGAATCCTGTTCACCTTTCAGTAAGACTTCAAAATAAAAGTAGTTTCCTGAAAAGAAAACTAAATCTTTGTATTATCAACCTCTTCTGATGGTTGATACTTCTGAGAAATGTTTGTGAAGAATCAGTTCCTACAGATGGGTGGAGGTAATATTCATTTTCACTAAAAATTCAAAATCTTATTTTCTATTTTTCCTCCTGATCTTAATTTTCAAAATTTATAGAACCTGGCCTCAAAAAAGAGTATACCTGCATTTCTTACCATTGCATGGTTAGGAGCCAGGACCAGAGGTAATCCAATGCCTGAGTCAACCCAGAAATAAGGCTGTCATAGCAAAGCTATTCTTTTCTATATGAAACTCCCAATAATTTTGAACAGAAATCTGTATACATACTCAGTAACCTCACTGCCAGCTGGATTTCAGCAGCCAAGCTTGATCTTCACCTAAGATGAAGATTCTAAAAACAGAAACCTGCAGGTAAGAAGGAGTAATGAAATATTTGCAGGGACATCTTTCCAGGAGGAATGCCTGCAGACTCCGGGTCTCTGCCTTCAAAATCAGAACCTCACCTCCAACCATTCGAACTGGAGAAGCGTACAAGTCATGGCCGCTTCTACACTGCCGTGGTCCAGTGTAGAAGGTAGTGAATGCCCTAGAACATTTCCTGTTTCCACAGATATATTCTTTATTTTTAGCATGAAAACTGAACTGTATTTTTATTAACTCACAGAGCCATTAAAGAGAGAGACCTTCACAAAACAACTGAAGAGAACATATCCAAGGACAGAAGCTTTCAGTAAACTACAGCAAATAAGTGCCTCCCCACCCTAAACTGATGCAGAACAGGGAAGCAGGAAACCTAAGCTACTTTGAGTTGCTTTTTTCAGATAATCACAGTTTAGGTCTTAAATGGAACCAGTTAGCAGTGGCCTCTCCATTCAGTTTGGAAAGGAAACTTTGTGCTTTCTGAGAGAGAAAAAAGCACTTAGGTGCAAACATTTTAAAACAAGCAAACACATTCTGCTTATCTGTGTCTACCCCTCCACTCTGGACGTCAGTCATCACTGAAATAGATACCCCAGCCCCAGCCCCAGAGAGCGCCAAGGCCAGCACGGCTGAGGAATGAGCTCGGGTGCCGGCAAGCACCGCCGCAGCCCTACTCTCCAAGCACCTACTGTTAATTCAAGGCCAACCTAACACAGGCAAAGCAAGGGAGCTCCCAGGTACTGACGCGTAAAGTACAACTCCTAAGCACAGAGTCCCGGGCTCACTCCCTGGTACCACAATAAACAAATAAATAGCAATGAGATTCCTATTTGATTTTACTGTATCTTTTTTGGCTGAATTGTTTAGGGGAGGTTTATTTTTTGGTTTTGGTGCTGAGGACCTGAGCCCAGGGCTCCCGGCTTGCTAGGCAGGCATTCTGCCGCTGAGCCAAATCCCCAGCCCTGAGATTCCTATTTGAAAATACTGTGTGTAGCACTTGATTAGGGAAGGCAGGGATCAGGGAAGCCTTTTATAACATAGGAACAGCAAAGGTATTTTTAACATAAGGTTATATGCACAGATACATAGTTTTTCTTTTTTCTCTTACTTATACTTTGCAATGAGCTCTCTCGCCAGCAAACAGTGTCCTTCTGGCATACAGCCTGATCATGTATCTGCAGAGCGACATTCCACTTTTGTTCCTGCACAGTGAGCTAAGTTAGCTTTTCCTCCTATTCTTTAGGGACAACTTTAAAATACTGCCATAGAAAACATGGCCTTGGTTTTTATTATTTTATTCAAGGTATTTCTATTCCCTTCAAACCTCATAAATCCCTCAAAGAGATTTTTAGTCGGATCACTGACTCAAACCATCTTTGTGTTCATTTAAAAAAAAAAAAAACAAGAAACTCAGGATACCTATTAGTGTTCACTGTTTGGGGAAGAGGCCTAAAGGGAAGCAAATTATTTGTTTGTGGTTTTAAAGAGGCCCAAATGCCTTCAAGCACAGGCATAAGACCATTAACAAATCACAAGGAACCAAAGCAGTTCATCTTACTCAACAGAGCTATGATCAGTTAGGAAGAACCTCACCGCACAGGGCTTGCCCAGGGCCAGGAGGTCAGTAAGCCTTAGCAGTCTGTGTTCCTGAGAATCAGAAGGCTCTTAACAGCAAGTGCAGGCCCTAAGCCCACGGTTGTGCTGTCACATTTGTGAAAACATTCAGGACAGGTGAGACTAAACTGTGTGTGTGTGTGTGTTTGTGCGCGCGCGTTCCCTCCTACTGTTTATGAAACAACCATTGCCACTCTTGCATATACAATCTGACTCGAAGAGAAGTCAAACAATTTAAAAGTTCTGTTTTATGACAGTGTATTGAGTGCCTACTGCTGAGCACTGTACACGCTAGCACTCTACAGTTAGGCCTCATTTTACTACATATTATTCTTTACATATAATAAAACTCAGAGCCAGTGAGGTTACACTGCTTCTAACAAAATTAAGTTCGGTGCTGTGCTTACAAAAATGTATCACTTATTCAGTCTGTGGTGAATTAATCCACAGCACAAAGAGTAGCCCCACGCTGTGAAGGCAGCCACCCTCTTGCAGTGCTTTGGGCCCAGGGTCCACGCACCTGGGGACTGGGGTGCTCACCTTCTGTCTCCACGGATGACAAATACAGCACCTCTCCTGGCAGTACAGCTTCTGCAGCTGTCCAGAAGCAGACCACACTGGTCAACACCCTCTCCACCTGCTGTAACTTGCGCAACTTGCCCTCAACACAGAAAGCCAAGCAGTGACCCTGTTCTTTATCAAACGCTACGGCAAAATAACTTAGCTGAAAGGCAGGTGATACCTCACATTAAAATGAGGTAAAAAAATCTAAACATACATGCCCAATAAGTAATAAAGCTGTAATACTGTCTGGTAGTCTCAAAGCACTTTACACTATAAACTTATTTTCACTGTATTATTATTCCCACTATCAAAATGTAGACTCATTTCCACTACCTCTGTTTTAGAAATGTTAAAAGAGAGAAAAAAAAGTCCACCCACCCATTCATCCATCCATCCATTCATTCACTCAACCCCTGTAAGGTGCAACAACAGAAAGCCAACTTTGCCTTGGTTAGGCTGGGGTCCAGTCATTTTAGTTAACTTCCCTTATGAATCAACAGATAATATTCTGTGAAAGAAAGAACTTCTCTGATAAGAAAGGAAGAGAAAAAAATACTATCTTTGTCGGTAACAAGATTGCGTCACCCACCACCAAACCCAAGGAATCACTATCAACAAAATCACACTAGACCAGAAAGTTATACAAAGTGATCAGATTCAAAATTTACAAAAATTACAATAATCCCATATATCAATCATACTCTGCTGGAAAACACAGACTGCATTTGCAATGAAAACAAAATACACAAAATATTAAGAAACCGTAAGAATAAATTCAGCAACAGACACATGAAAATTTTACAGTGAAAAACCACAGAAACCTCTGAAAAGGTACATAATTTTTGTGGGTAACTGAGTAGAAATAGGCGTGTACACACACACACACACACACACAATAAATAGTAATCTAACAAATCAGACTCTATCAAAAAGCAACAATTTTTAAAATGGTATGGAAATGGAAAATATATCAACAGAACAAAATGGACAATGCATATATAGAGCAAATACACACTTATAACATACTTATATAGGTATATATAAAATTTATAACATACTTTATATAGGTATATATAAAATTAATATATGGCAAAGTTAGCTTCCTACATCAAAAGAAATAAAAAAAAAAACAAGCATAACAAAAGTATAATTAACCAACTACTAAAACACAGTAAACCGAATTCACTTTTTGCACCTAAACAAATATTGAGACTATTAACTATTTCTAAAAATCAAGTTGTAAGAAAACCAGTAGGAAATCTAAGAGATTAGTCTGTGAAGAACTATGAATTTCACAGCTTTGAGGACAAGAATAAAAAATAAGACTGGCAGATTACAGTAACGTATAAAACTTCTATGGGATAAAAACTGTAAAATAAAAACTGGAAAAATATTTGCACCTAAGACAGACTAAACCAACATCAGAGACCTACAAAGCTTCCAAACGTAAAGAAAAACATCTGGAACCTAACACTAAACAGAAAAGGGTAGGAGGAGGATCTCACAGGTGAAGCAAACCCAAAGGAAAATAGCTATCCTGGTCAGTGGTAAAAGGGTGCGAATTAACACAACTCGGACATTTCCCATTATCCGCTAACGTAGCAGAAATACTTTAAAAGTTCTCACGAGATTGCTTTCAATTACTTTTTGCTGGTATAACTTGATCCAACACCCTTGTAAGCCATAACCTTTGATCTAATAACACCTATTTTAGATTTTATCCTAAGGACCAATTTAAAAAGCTAACGATGGCAGGTCGTGACTTCTGAGTAAGCTTCACTTGGAAACGCATCCAATTATCACCTACGACAGGGTGACAACTACAGGGGAGTGCAACTGTAATTTTTTAATGTAAAGTTTTCTAGAGTTGGTAACATTATGGACTTTCATGTTTTAAACACGTTAATGCTCCTGTGGCGCACCGCGGGCCGAAGCTGCCGCCGCCGCCCGGCTCGGGCGGGCTCCCGCGCCTGCGCCAGGACTCGGAGGCCTGCGCCTCACCCCTTTACGCCACCGTGGGGAGCGAGCGAGCGAGCGAGCGGCCGGCCGGACGACCGACCGACAGACCGACAGACCGACCGACAGACCGGCGGCTGGGGCGGGCGCTTACAGGTCCGTGCCGAGCCGCGAGAAGCCGGCGTTGAGAGAGGCCCGCGCGATGCGGCGCCACGGCGGGTCGCAGCTGGTGACGCGCCGCAGCGCGCGACACACCTGGGCCAGGCGGCCGAGCGCGCGCGCGTCCAGGTAGGAGCAGACGAGCAGCAGCAGCTCCTCGGGCAGGCGCCACAGCGCGGGCCCCTCGGCCTCCTCCGCC
>NW_004524618.1:1334046-1336677 GCF_000260255.1 Octodon degus
GTCGCGCCCCGAGCGTGGGCGAGCCCCGCGGCCGGCCCGCGTCCCCCGGCGTCGCCGTCCCGGCCGAGCCCGAGCCGAGAGCACGCCGGAAGAGTGTCGACAGCCTGGTTGATTTTATTACAGAATTGCCGTTTGAGCTTTATTGGGTGAAGTGCAGTACAGTGCAATGTCACCAGGAGGAAATTTGGGCTCACGTAGCCCTGAGCTACGCCGCAGGCCGACTTGGCCTCTTCCTGCTTCTCTTTGTACGGCCTGTCACTCCAGGGGAAGGTTTGGGGTGTTTTCTTTTGTATTTATCTTCGTCTTATATATTTGAGAAATCCTTTCCAAAAGTGTTAAAACACAACATTTCTAAGGAAGAAAGCGTCATGTAACAGTCTGGCTTTGGCTGTGCCCTAGAATTACTTTTTGATCTTAGCAAAACAACAACAAAAATCCCACCTATCTTGGCCTTTTAGTGTTCTAAGTCTAGTGGAGATAATGCCTTTGCCTCACTTTCGAAGGATAAGTGAGATGATCCCTGTAAAATGCTTTGAACTCTTCTAAGAAAATTCTCAATAATGCAGGTCAAATCCTGTTACAAATGCACACACACACACACACACACACACACCCCAAAAAACTACAACAGAGGCTCTGTATAGAAAGTGGTTTCCAAAATCCCTACGGGGGTTTGGCACATTTCTGGGCAACCAAAGAATCGTAGCGTCTCTTGGAAATCGAGACACCGACACTTACGCGCCTTGCGGCGTTGCTTGCTATTAGATCATTAAGTTAGGGGCCTTCCACTGAGGTGGCCGCTCCATCCAGTCAGCGAACTGTCATTGATCCTGCTACATTTGTGTGCCCCAACCACTCCAGAAGGAAGACAGCGTTGAACACACAGCGCATAGTTCTTACATTTTGTGCTCTAGTTTGTGTAGACACGTTTGTAAGTTCTTACTGGCTCACTTGTTCTGGGAGTACTGGAGACTGAACCTAGGATCTCTGCACTAAGAGATCTCCCAGGCCCGCTCTTCTTTTTGACACAGGATTTCGCTAAATCCCTAAATTGTCCAGACTGGACTTGAACTTGTGATTCTCCTGTGTTAGCCTCTCACTGTTTGAATACTTTTTTTTAACTTTATACATAGTAAATTTGATTATACCTAGCTTTTGGACTTGACACAAATATTAATTAACCCAGTATAAATTGTCAGCATTAAAATCACTTTCTTTTTATTTTTTTTTAATTTTTTTTTAAATTTTATTTATTTGTGTGTGTGTGTGTGTGTGTGTGTGTGTGTGTGTGTTTGTGTGGCCAGCTCAGCCCACCAGGGGGCGGGCTGGCTGGCATGTGGTGCTGGGGGATTGAACCGTCGTCCCTGTGCTTTGTTGAGCTTGTTCTAAGTAGATGCTTTAGACCACTGAGCCATCTCACCAGCCCTAAAATCACTTTCAAACAAGTTCAGTTTACCCTGTATACCCTGTTGGCTTCGCTGATGGAGAAATTATTATTATTTTTTCCCACATAGATCATGCAAATGATGGAGAAATTAAACCATTTAAAAATATCTAAATGGAGCTGGACATAATGACACACACCTGTAATCCCACCACTTGGGAGGCTGAGGCAAGAGGATGGCAAGTTTGTGGGTCACTGATTTCCAAAACAGTCTTGTACTCTCCATTCAGGGGCAAAAGGCAAAGCTAATGGAAAATTAACAATTAAAAAAAAAAAAAAAAAACTGGTGGTAGTACATACCTGTAATCTCAGCACTAAGAGACTGAGGCAGGAGGATCACTGAAAATTCAAGGCCAGCCTGAACTATTCCGTCTCAAAACACTAAAACCATAGTTTAGGCCAGGGAGATAGCTCAGCGATTTAAGTGCCTGCCTGGCAAGCACAGGATCCTGGTTTGATCCCTGGTACTGCATGCTGTGCCAGCACCAGCCAAGCTGGTCACCGAAACTGAGTGTGGTGGTACACACCTGTAATCCTAGCGCTGGGGAGGCTGAGACGGGGATCACTATGAGTCTGAACTGTACAGCAAGATCCTGTACCAAATAAATAAATAAATACCCTGTGTCAGGGCTGGCCAAATAGCTCAGTGGATTAAAGTGCCTGCTTAGGCAGACACAGGCCCACCTTTACAATTCTTTTATTGAGAGTGTGTTAAACTGGCTCATAAAATGGGTTTATAATTAAAGTAAATGCATATTTATGTGGTAGATCTGAATAGCATTTTGCTATAAAAATACATAAAGAAAAAGAGTCAAGTGGACTTCAGAACATCTTTAAGAAAGCTATCAGTTTCCTTCAAGTTCAATCCCCAGGCCTGCCCTGGGCCCAGAGGCATGCTGAGACATTGAAAGAGACTGGATGTGGTGGTCCATGCCTATAATCCCAAATCATTGGGTCCATGTGACATGCATGTTAGTGACTGTTGATATGTGTGGACAGTAACACATGCTGAGGGTTGTAAAAGGCTAAATTTTGTGTTGGTGTTTTGTTTTGTTTTGCTTTGTTTTGTTTTCACAACTGAGCATTGGACCTGGATCACTACAAGTTGAGTCTGATCTGTCTAGTTGAGTCTGATCTGTATACCCTGTCCTAAAAAAAAAAGACCCTATGTCAAAACAAACTATATA
>NW_004524618.1:1336882-1371783 GCF_000260255.1 Octodon degus
TTTTTTAATTTTTAGGGAAGGCTCTACAGGGTGTTCAGGGTCTCACTACTAGATCAGACTCGTGATCTGCCTGTTTATAGCCTCCCAAGAGCTGGGACTACAGGGTGCACCACCACGCCCAGTCTCAATCGCCATCTCAGTGCGTCCCAGGGGCTGGGCCGGCACAGCAGGCCTGGGGATTGAACCCCTGGCCCCTGCACCTGCTTACAGGTGCTTTAATCTGCTGAGCTATTTGGCCACCCTACACACACCCCTCTGAGAAAATTTTTGGGGAGATACCAGGAGTCAGTCGATATAGAACTTGCCAGGCAGGTGCGCCACTACTGAACTGTATCCCTGGCCCCCCTTTACAATTCAGTTATTGAGAGTGTGTTAAACTGGCTCATAAAATGGGTTTATAATTAAAGTAAGTGCATATTTATGTGGTAGATCTGAATAGCATTTTGCTATGAAAATATGTGAATAAAAAAAAAAAAGAGTCAAGTGGACTTCAGAACATCTTTAAGAAAAGCTATCGATTTCCTTCAAGTTCAATCCAGGAGGGGCTGGTGAGATGGCTCAGTGGTCTAAAGCACCTACTTCGAACAAGCTTAGCAAAGCACAGGGACCACGGTTCAATCCCCCAGCACCGCATGCCAGCCAGCCCCGCACACACACACACACACAAAATAAATAAAAATTTAAAAAAAAAAGTTCAATCCAGGAATCATAATAAAATAATGGAGGGGCATGATGTTTAGGGTTTTCATAGAGATTTTATTGTAATTGTTTTAATTTGCAAACTAATAAGTACATTGAAAACTTTGAGCTACCTTTTTTTTTTTTTTTTTAAATAGGGTCTTTTTTAAAAAAATTTATTTGTGTGTGTGTGTGTGTATGTGGCCAGCTCAGCCCACCAGGGGGCAGGGCTGGCTGGCATGTGGTGCTGGGGGATTGAACCGCGGGCCCTGTGCTTTGCTAAGCTTGTTCGAAGTAGGTGCTTTAGGCCACTGAGCCATCTCACCAGCCCTGAGCTACTTTTAAATTATAATACAAAAACAGGAATTCATAATTATTAAAACCTAAGATTCATTCAGTATGAGTTTTATAGGGGTATTTAGAAGCACTGATTACTTCCTTTTTGGGTTCAGGCTCTTACTATGGAATTCAGGCTGGCCTCCACCTCGTGGTAGTCCTGCTTTAGTCTTTTGAGTGTAAGGATTGTAAGTGTGCACCATCACTCCTGCTAGAGGCGCTGATCACTTTTTAAGTTTTTGTTTGTTGTTTATTTTGGGGGGACTTTTTTTGAGACAGTATCTGGCTATGTAGGTCAGGCTGGTTTCCAACTCACAGCAGTCCTCCTGCCTCTGCCTCCTGAGTGCTGGGATTATGGGCTGCGCTGCCACGCCTGGAAGGGATTAAAAAAAAAATTATTACAGTTTAGCTTTGCTTCAACTGCAGTTCATACTTGCGTGAACATTCAGAAATACAAATACACTAGAATTTGATGTATCATGAAAACTGCCAAGTATCTGTGAAAGACTGTGTTCAGAGAACTTAGTTAAAGTACAAATATGAAGTCCTTCATGTGACATGCATGTTAGTGACTGCTGACGTGTGTGGGCAGTACTTCATACATGTTGAGGGTTGTAAAAGGCTAATTTTGTGTTGGTGTTTTGTTCTGTTTTGCTTTCACGACTGAGCATTGGACCCTGAGAGCCTTTATTTTCTGGTTTTTTTGAGACAGTCTCATAATGCAGTCCAGACTGGGCTTGAATTCACAGGCTGGCATCAAACTCACAGAAATCCTCCTGCCTTCACCTCCTGAGTGCTGGGATTACAGGTGTGCACCACCACACCTGGCTTTCTCCCTCTTTTTTCACATAGTTTCCAAAATTGCCTAGGCTGCCCTGGAACCCACAATCCTGGAAGATGGATTTATAGATGTGCGATAGCAATCTGGGATTGTGGTTACTTTTCCAGAGTCAGTCCTGTGGACTCTCAACTTTCTTTTTCTTTCTTTCTTTCTTTCTTTTTTTAAATATATTTTAGGGAAGGGTCTACAGGTTGCTCAGGGTCTCACTACTAGATTGGACTCATAGTGATCCACCTGTTTACAGCCTACCAAGAGCTGGGATTACAGGTGTGCGCTACCATGCCTAGTCTCAATTGTGTCTCAGCAGGCCCTGGGGCCAGGGCTGGCACAGCAGGCTCCAGGGATTGAACCCCTGGCCCCTGCGCCTGCTTGCAGGAGCTTTAATCTGCTGAGCTATTTGGCCAGCCCTTCAACTTTCTAATGCTTTTCATCATCTCTTTGCAAAACTTTAAAGGAATTTGTAGAAAATAACATATCTTGCCAAAGAGCATTTAACTTTATAAACACACACATTGATTTATGAGAACAGTTTTTTTGTTGTTGTTTTGTTGTATTTTAGGGAAGGGTCTACAGGGTGTTCAGGGTCTCACTACTAGATCAGACTTGCAGTGATCCGTCTGTTTTACAGCCTCCCTAGAGCTAGGATTACAGGCACACACACTGATTTTACAGTTCTCCTGTGGAAGGATTTCAGGACACACTTCGTCTCAGGGGGGCAGCCCCTCACTCCTTAGGTGAGGAGGGCATCTAGGGACTTCTGTGCACAGTGGCACAGGGAGGGAGTAGCAGTTTACAGTGGAGAAGGCTCCCACGCACTACTTCAGCTGGGGCTCAAGGTCAAAATTAACTGAGAGAAGTCATGTTGCTGGAAGGTGCCTTGGCGTGGTGTGACAAAAGGGACGCTTCACCTCTGTAGTCTTTCTTCTTGGAACCCATAATCTGAGATTAATAATGAGAAAATCATCACAGCAATTCCATTTAAGGAATGGTCTACAAAAATACCTAATCAGTATCCCTCAAAATGTTTGCCAGGCATGGTGCATGCTTGTAATCCCAGCACTCAGGAGGCTGAGGCAGAAAGATCACTATGAGTTCAAGCCCAGCCTGGACTGCAAAGCAAGTTCAAGGCCAGCCTGAACTGCACAATGAGACCTTGTCTCAAAAAAAAAAAGGAAAGAATTATCCAAAGCAAGGAAAGTCTTGAGAAACCATCAAGAGAAGTCAGGGCGCTGGGAGATTACTCAACAGTCTAAGCACCTGCCTGGCAAGCACAAGGACCCAAGTGCAGTCCTTGGGACCATATGCCATACCAGACATGGTGGTGCACACCTATAATCCCAGCACTAGGAAGGCTGAGACAGGAGGATCACTCTGAGTCTGAATTGGGTAGCAAGACTGTAACAGATAAACAAAAGTTAAAAAAAAAGCGAGCGAGTGAGAGAGAGAGAGAAGCCAGGGACTAGCTCAGTAGGCACAGTGCCTGCCTGGCAAGTACAAGGTCTTGCATTTGATTCCCGGTACAAAACAAAAAAAGACAAGAAAAGCAAGGAAATATAAGGAACTAAAGCTGGTAGTTGATGTGGGGTCCTGGACAAAATCCTAAAAACAAAAAAGTGAACTTTCACTAAATAACAAAATCTGATCGGTTCATTAATTGTACCAAATGTGCATAAATATAGGAGTTCTGTATGTAGTCTTACCAATTTTCCTCTAAATATGTTATTAAAAATAAAGTTTTTTAAAAATTCATTTGGCCTTTTGTGACTGACTTTACAGGTAAGTTGACAAAAAATTGACTGTCACACCCATAAAGGCAGTGTTTCTTCTGAATTCTACAGACTTATAGTATTATGAACCTTGTCATTACTCCAGATACAAAAGCAACGTATAATTAGTCATCTCCAACTGTATGTGAGCTTCTGTTTAAAGTTTCCAGTCCTCGAGGGCTGGGATGTAGCTCAGCAGCTTCGCATGTGTCAGGCAAAATAAATGGGTGAGTGAAGATCTGTGGTTACCTAAGTTAACAGTGTCTAGGAAGATGAGTTCCCAAGACCAGGAAACAGCTTTTTGAGGTGCTGTCCTGAACTTATAACTGTGAGAAAAGAGACATGTCTGATCACTGATTTCACATAAATCATATGAATATGTATTTAAACCTATATTATGGAGCTACACACCAATGTATACCTAAGTTGAGGCTTATATGTCTGTGAGGAATCAAAGCAAGTAAGGAAATACAAAATGTAACTTTTTGGGAGAAACAAAACATTTTCACATTTGCTAGTTACATAGTTGTATTCTTAGTCCATCCCTTATACTTTCCTCCTTGTCCTGGGTGGTGTTCAGAGACCTGAAGAAAGGCGAAGCCATCAGAATCAGGAGTTAGATCTCGATTCCTGCGTGTGCTGCGGCATCAGGCCTCATGACTCTTCAGGCCCTGCCAGTCAGAAGGCTGAGTCTTGTGAAGTGCTGAAAGATACAAAGCTGGAAGAAAGCAACAGACTTCCTCAGAGTGCCATGATTTCTGAGGGTTTCCTGCCATGCTGTCAGATTCTGGTTCTTTTTTAAAGAATCAATAAATAAAATCAAGGGCTGGCGGGACAGCTCAGCAGGCAGGGCCTGGGGTTTGATCCCTGGCAGGCTGTGCCAGTCCCGCCCCCAGGCGCACTGAGACAGATTGAGGCTGGGCTGGTGGTAGGCCCGTGCGATCCCAGCACCTGGGAAGCTGAAAACAGGACAATCACTGTGAGTTTGGTCTTTGTGGTGAGACCCTGTGGACACTGTACTAAATACATAATAAATAAAATCAGTCAGCAGGAGGATAAAATTTGCACAAATATGATCTTGACTTATTTTCTAGGAAATAATTAAAATTTAAGTTCCAGCACTTGAGAGGCAGAGGCAGGAGGATCATTGTTAGTTTAAGACCAGCCTGGGCTACAAAGTGAGCTCAAGGCCAGCCTGAACTGCATAAAAAAGATAAATAAGTTTCAGGGAAAGATTGTTCTTTCTTTCTTTCTTTCTTTCTTTCTTTCTTTCTTTCTTTCTTTCTTTTTCCTTTTCTTTTTTCTTTTTCTTTTTTCTTTTTTTTTTTTTCTAGACAGGGTCTCACTGTGCAGTTCAGGCTGGCCTTAAATTCACTTTGTAGCCCAGGCTGGTCTTGAACTTGCAAAGATCCTCCTGCCTCAGCCTCTCAAGTGCTAGGATTATAGGTGTGTGCCACCACGCCCGACGAGATTGCTCTTTAGACATCTTTAGCTATGCTAGAAGAAAGTACTAGGTTAAATATAGAATACTTCTAAATAATTTTTTTAAAATGCTTATTCCAGATTCTGTTATCAATACTATGTAATAATGCCTAACCATATAAATTTTTTCTTTCAAGACCTTTGTTATGCTGAATGAAACCACAGAACGTCATTTATTTACCTTTTGATAGGTTTGAAGTTCTATTAAGAAATTAAAAATGCAACCCAGGCATGGTAGCATAGCCTGCAATCCCAGCACTCTGAGAGGCTGAGGCAGGAGGATTACAAGCTTGAGCCCAGCCTGGGCAACTTAGCAATTTAGCAAAACTGTGTCTCAAAGTCATATATGAAAAAGGCTAGGGATGTAGCTTAATGCAGAGGCCCTGGGTCAGTCCCCAGTACTCTACTGTGGGGATGAAAACCTCAGGGGACAACTGTAATGCAGTTACATTACCTTACACAGATGCTGTGTTGTGCTGTTAAGTATAAACACAAGTATGGGTGCTGATCGGGTAAAAATAGGCCTTAGTTTTCAAACCAAAATTTATGTTATCTTTTAAGAAACTCATTGATTCTAAAATATTAGTCAATGGAATTTCCCCTTTCTCGTAGCAGCTGTTTCAAACGCAAACAGATGAGTGAGAGAAGGCCTCTGTTAGAAATCTCCCATGGCAGAAGTCCGGGTTAGGCCTCAGGCCTCCAGGATTTTGTTGTGTTCAGTAGATTGACCTGCAAAAGAGCTTGAGCTCTCATAGCAGTGTCAGGGAAGCTCCCGAATAATGGAGCTAGGGAGACAGCCTGCTTCTCACACAGGGCAGTGCCACTAGATCACCAGCTCTGTTGCGTCCAGTCAACCCAGCTCTGCTTTGCAGCGAGTGACAGGCCTTTTACCAGCAGAAGCTCCCAGAAGAGTCAGCGAACACCACTAACTTCCCATCCACAACGAAGGCGGCAAATTAGGAGGGAAATGGAAAATGAAAAAGCAGAAACCGAAGTCCACCTGATAGCAGCCTCTGGTATCAGTCCTGAAGAGAGAGAGTTAAGAGTGGATTCTCACTTGGCCAGGGTATGAGCCTCCCCTTGTTATAGGACTTCCAAAAGTAGCGAGGAACTTTGGCCCAGGTGCTCCTGCATCCTGGCGTGCACAGCAGGACTCAGGAGAGTTCATCTACCCTCTGTCAAGAACATCACCTCAGCCACCGTAATCCCAGCTACTCAGGAGGCTGAGGCACGAGGATCATAATTTTGAGGCCAGACTTGATAATTTAGCAAGACCCTGTCTCAAACTAGAGAGGATAGGAGCTGGGGAGATAGCTCAGTAGAATAAGCGCTTGCCTGGCAAGCGCAAGGGCCTGAGTTTAATCCCCAGTTCCACAAAAGAAAAAAAAACACTAGAAAGGACCAGGGAGGTAGCAAGAGGTGTTAGCGCTTGCCTGCTTGCACAGGTCCTGATTCAGTCCCTAGCACTGCACACAAACAAACACATCCTTTCTTGGATTGCTGAACAGCAAGAGAATAACCACAGGGTCAGGCCCCACAGCACGCCTACTTTTCCTGGAAAAATTGAGGTCAACCAGAAGATAATGTGCTGAATCTGAGTTTAAGTATCAGAATTAAAGATGCATAAAGTGATAATATTTAATAATGGTTTTTAAGGTGAGAAAATGGTAATTAACATCAGCTGTTAGAAGGAGCTTGTTGAGTGCATGTCCTGTGTTACATTAGCCCACATAGGAGAAGCCAGTGAACAAGGGAATGTTAACTGTTTGGGCAGTTGAGTCATGGCAGTCTAGGGGGTTGGGCATCCAACTTCCATAATGCTGATTTTTTAAATTAAAAATAAACCACATAAACTCATCACTTTTCTAAGGTTTAAAAACTCCCAGAAAATATAAACATTGAAGAGTAGTCCACATTATTATTATTATCATCATTATTTTGTACCAAAGATCAAACTCAAGACCTAGCACTTGCTGGGAAGGCACTGTGCTGCTGAGCTGCATCCCTGGTCTCCCGCATCACATTCAAAGTCACTGACTCAAAAGTATCCAGGGCAGAGTCAGAAACAACCCGAGAAGAAAGGAGCCAGTGATGGGGTTTCCAAGTGTCTGGAGCCAAAGCCTTCCACACTGTGGAAATCAGCCAGCCGTATCCACAGAAGAGAATAATAAGCAGCTGTTAAAAAGCATGAGGAAGGGCCAGGAGATGGCTCAGTGGAATAAGCGCTTCCCTGGCAAGCACAAGGGCCTGAGTTCAATCCCCGGTTCCGCAAAAAAAAAAAAAAAAGCCTGAGGAAGACATGAAGTGCGGAGTAGTGTGTGTAATTGAGCTCAAGTGGGGAAAAGCCGTCTGTTCTGACAAGTGTGCGCCAAGTGTATCTGAAAGGTATACAAAATCGTGGCACCAACGTTCGCCTCTTGGAAGGGAGCTAGTGGATGGGGGACAGTTTCTTCCCGCTATGTTCCATTTTATTTATTATTTTTTTTAACATTTATTTAGAGAGTGTGTGTGTGTGTGTGTGGCCAGCTCAGCCCACCAGGGGGCGGGGCTGGCTAGCATGTGGTGCTGGGGGATTGAACCGCGGTCCCTGTGCTTTGCTAAGCTTGTTCTAAGTAGGTGCTTTAGACCACTGAACCATCTCACCAGCCCCTGAATTTTCAGCTATTAACTACTCACATGTGCTACCTATCAAAAGTAAGTTTTATCTCCACAGGAGGGGGGATTCTAAAGAGTGAAATGGTGTTGCTCCAGCATGCTTGGCTGAGGAAGCATCACTACTTTGCAATGAAGAGTTGGAGGGCAGCAGAGGCGTGGGGCTGCAGTGGGGTGACTGGGATGTTCAGGGTGCAAGAACTAAATGAGGAGAAAAAAGTACTAAGAAAGAAAATCATTTCTAGAACAAAGCTTGCGAATGTCATAACAGAATTTTCCAATGAAGTCCATCGTCTCTCCAAGTCAGTAAAACAATTTCAACTTTTGAAAGCTCTGACACAGATTCCCTCCGAATGCACGTGCATGCATGTGCACGCGCGTGTACACACACACACACACACACACACACACACACAGCATAAGCAGCCTGTGAGACTGCTGAGACAATTCTGAGGTTTTATGGTCATTTCTTTTTCTGGGGGTCATTCTTTGCATTTTTACTGCCCTAGATTTACCTCTTCAACTCACAGCAATGCCAGTTGAGCTGCTGCTGCTGCTTTTTTTTTTTTTCTTTTATAGTTTTGTTTCCAACCAAATCTTTTGTACATTTCTGGAATTTAAGCCACCTCAGTTACTGGTACTTATCTATAACACCATTGCTTTGAGGGATTAAAGCAGGTTTTTTTCTAATACACTTAGATCAAGAGTCATCTGAGTTGAGAAGAATATATTGTTTGAATTGAGTATGGAGAATCTTTATTTTTTATTTTTATTTTGTTTTTGTTTTGATTTCTCCTGAGAGTAGTAATCTTCAGCAATGATATTTTTAAAAAGCCCCAAACATACCACAGAACATTCCGAGTGATTTTAGCTCCTGAATGGGGTTGGGCTACCTGAGTAACTCTCTTCTCTTGTTTGGCAGAAAGGATTAGAAAGCTCCGCAGAACTTGCTCTCTCTCAAAGCCGAGTGCTGTGCATTCATTGGCAAGAGGTGAATTGTTTTCAGATTACATGTGAGAGTGTGTGTGTGTGTGTTTCTTTCCCACATCAAAGACTTGGATGGAAGCGGTTCTGAGCATTGCCAGGGATGAAGAATTGGTGCTAAAGTGATTAACAAAATTGCTTTTCTGCAAAAGAAGCACAAAACATTACCTAGGGATTAGAGGAGGAGAGGGCAAGATTAAAGGTGATGTTGAATTTTGGGTAGAATATCTTATCCATCTTTTTCAAATCATGCTTCAAGGCTTCTGTGGCCCTTCCTTAAGGAAACCTGAACAAATCAAAGAACTGCTTTCTCAAATTTTGTATCCAGGGGCACTGACAAGGTAGAATTAAAACTACTAGACAAGCACATTTATTAAGCCACCTTTACAGCTTTATCTTACACTACAAGTGCATTTGAATATTTTATTCAGCACACTCCAATGACTCCATTGATCAAAATCGCTTTCATTTGTAATTGGTTTGTGTGTCCACCTGTTGGGCTTAAGTGATAGGGCTTTATGGAATTTCTGGGGTGATTGTTCTGTTTCAGTAAATCTTGGCTGATTAGCCTAGCATCCCTTTTTAAATGTATCTTTCACATCAAAATCCTTGTGTAGCCTAAATGTTAAAGAAACAAAACAAACAAACAAAACACTGTAGTTGGCTGGGGAGGCCGCTCAGCTGTAGGGCCTCACGTGCGGGGGACCCTAGGTTTGTTCTCAGCTACCAGAAAAATAAAGCATAGAACTTACATTCTAAAGAGTGACACTTTCCAAGTAGTGAGGGGAAGACTGTGCCGCAAACCTCACCAGTTCTGGTTCAGGAAATTATTTTAAGGCTTATCTCTGAAATGCCCTACAACATTCTCTGTGTCTCTACACTTTTTCAAGTCTTTCAGAAACCAAACTCAGCTCTTTGCTTTTTCCACAAAGTCCTGGTGACGTTAGTTCCCAGCTGTGTGGGAGGGACACACAAGCACGTGCCGCTGTTCTTCTTGAGTGAATCAATTTCTTTCTCCTTGGTTTCTTCCTTAAAAATATTATCATAATTGGAATAAAACATATATGTGGATAGGTGGCAAAAGCATAGTGCTGAGTGAAGCTAGCAAAACAGATCATCACACACACACACACACACACACATATGCAATGTCATAATTCTTTTAAAATTATGTATATAAAAATACAAAAATAGAAACAGACTTATCAAATTTGTAGTAGGGCTGCCACTGGGAAAAGAGTGGTAAATGGGACTGTGGTCATAGTAAAAAGGAAATTTAGTTCCATCTATAATCTTTCTTAAAGGAAAAGAGCTATTAAACTAAGATTATTCCCTTAGGTAGAGGGATGCAAAGAGTGATTGACATTATTGTCTAAAACAGCAAAAGTTTAAGATCTCATTTTTTCTTCTCATAAATTGTTCTTTCATTAATGTAAGAATTTTTGGTCAGAGCCTAATTACTGTTCTTTACAGGACAGTAAAAATCAGTTTCAAATTGATTAAATAACTTGGAACAGACACTGTCCTTTTTGCCCACGATAGTTTTCCTGAGGTATCGGGGGTCCTGTAGAGCATGAGGCACAAGGGTAGTCCTCCGTAGGAAGAATAAACAGATGAATAAATGAGCGCTTTTTGCTGGCAGCTCACATTTTCATTTTGAAATGAGCTTTCTCGGGTTGCCTGTTTGACTTCTTCGCTCTCAGGCACTTGTTGACAACAATCATTTTTTTATCTGTCTTTGCCTTGGGGTCCCGTGAGGTCACTGGACATAAGATAGCTGTGAAATTTGACATTGTTCCCACCTAAATGCCTTCCTCCAGCCAGTGCCAGACGCGGCCGCTCGGGTGTGGGGCCTGCGAGCAGCCGGCTCCGGGACCGCCGGCCCTCCAGGCTTCAAAGCCTGCCACCCTTGATCTCACTAAAGAATGTTTTTGAATTCTATGTCCATCTAGTGGTTGCCTGCAAAGATCTACTTGGCTTTTTCTTTCTTCCTTTTCTTTCACACTTGATCAGTAAGATTCTGTTTGTGATGGGGGTTTTGCCCCCCTTGGTTTTTAATTCTTTCCCAGGTGGTTTCAAAGTGTCTGTCCTCAGCCCCCGCTTTCTATAAACAGGCAGGAATTCGAGAGCCGCAGTGCCCGAGCTCCGCTAGCAGAGCCCTCTGCTCTTACTTTGAAAGTAGACTGTTTTGTGGACAGTAGTGTACAGTTCTTTTTCACAGATGAGATTAGAGGCTTGAGGGAAACGGAGGGGAGTGTTTTCTTTTTTTCTTTTCTTTCTTTTTTTTTTAAACTGGAGAGCTTTTGTATTGTAACTCATTTTAGCAAATGCAAGAATTTTACGTCTTTCACACTCAGTTGCACCTTTGGTTGAGGAGGGTCTGGCAAGCAGAGGAAGGTGCTGGAGCTCGCTGACTTCCTCACCAGCGCTGCTCCGGCGTCTCAAGGGCACCCGTTGGAGTTGAAGATCAGGTGGCTCCAGCCGCTTGCGTGGGCCTGGCCACGGGACTGAAGCGGACACGGAAGCAGAGGATTCTGATGCATCCGCGGGGTCGAGCAGTCCATCTGATCTCCTCCTCCCTTTCTGGGAATTGAAAGATCTCCAGGTCTCAGATCCTGTATTGTTTTAGAGCAGGGAGTGGGGTTCCAATCCCGCGTCTATATGGGTTATTGATCTTTTTCGTTCTGTGGATTCTGAAAGTCGGAAAGCTGATGGATTTATATCCGTATTGCTCTAAATTCTGGTGGAAAAAATTACTAGTGGAGGCCAGCTGTTCCCTTGGTCTCAAAGCACCACCAGTACCAAAGCCTTCTGTGTGTCTTGGGCCACGGGGGCTTCTGGGAAAGGGGGCGCACACAAATTATACCTAAGGTCATTCATTGCCTTTTGTTCAGCTCAAATTAAGACAGACATCTATAGTAATTGAAATACTTTTTCTGAAGTTGGGTACAATGGGGCATGCCTATAATCCCAGCTATTCAGGCAGCTGAGACAGGAGTATCACAAGTTCAACGTCAGCATGGACAACTTAGTGAGTACACATCTCAGAAGAAGGACAGAATGGTAGGCTGGGACATAATTCAGTGGTAGAGTCCATGTGTAGCATGCATGGGCCCTGGGTTCAGTCCCAGCACTACAAAAGGTGTGTGTGTGTGTGTGCACACGTGTGTGCACACAAATATAATCATAAAATGTAGTGTATGTTTGCAGTTTTAAAACTTTATTACAGGGGCTGGAGAGATGGCTCAGTGGTCTAAAGCACCTACTTAGAACAAGCTTGGCAAAGCACAGGGACCGCGGTTCAATCCCCCAGCACCACATGCCAGCCAGCCCCGCCCCCTGGTGGGCTGAGCTGGCCACACACACACGCACCACACACTCTCTCTCTGTCTCTCTCTCTCTGTCTCTCAAATAAATAAAATAAAATAAAATAAAATAAAACACTTTATTACAAGGCTGGGCATGGTGGCACACACCTGTAATCTCAGCTGAGGCAGGAAGGTCACCACGAGGCCAAGGCTGGCATGAATCTCATAGTGAAATCCTGTCTCCAAACACTAAAAGAAACAAAATAATCCAAAGGGGTGTTGCCACTGACTCTCCCCAACATACTCCGACGGCCACCCTGTCGCTCCTGCCCCTTTCTGAAGCAGCTCAGGACTCTTCTCTCAGGGGTATTTTGGGCTGTGCTGCTGGCACGTCTGCCTTGACGTCTTCAGGACATCGAGCTTTCGTGGCATTTTGACTTTGGGGAAGAGGCAGACGCTACACCGTGCTAGATCTGGCAAATGAGGCGGGTGAGGGCACGCCGGGGTGCTTTCGTAGCCTGTCTTTGTGTTGAAGGGCACTCAGCAGAAGCACTCACTGTGTTTTCATGACGCCTCATAGACACAAAGAAGACCACAGAAGTGTTCAGAAAAGGGCAGGAAAGGTGGACTGAGTATGTTACAGTGAGGAGAGATACTTTGAGGGGGACTAATATCTAGTCTTCCCAGCGCTATTTGTTGAAGGGTCTGTCCTCTCTTCATCTTGTATTCTTATTATCTTGGTCAGAAATCAACTGACAAATGTGTGCGCTTATTTTTGGCCTCTCTATTCTGTTCCATTAGTCTCTGTGTCTGTTTTGTGCTACTACCAAGTTGTTTTGATTATCATAGCTTTGCAGTAGATCTTGAAATCGTGCAATGTGGTGCTTCCATCTTTTTGCTCAAGATGTTTTGGCTATTCAGGCTTTTGTATAATTTCAAAGGAATTATTTCTATCTGTGAAAAAAATTCACTAGAATTTTGATAGGGATTGCACTGAATTTATAGATGGCTTTAAGTAACATGGACATTTAAAAATATTAATTCTTTCAATCTATGAACATAGGGCTTAGGTATTTGTCAATTTTTGGTATTATAAAAAGCACTACAGGGCCAGCTAGATATCTCAGCAGAATCACATTCAATTCTTTTTTTTTCCCTGTATTTTAAGGAAGGGTCCACAGAGTGTTCAGAATCTCACCCAGTCCCAATCACCATCTCAGTGAAGGGGGGTGTGGCACAGCAGGCCTGGGGACCGAACCCCTTCAGCAGATTAAAGCGCCTGTTTAGGCAGACCCAGGGAACAGGCTTCAGTCCCCAGCACACCTGCTAGCCCTGCCCCCAGGGCATGCTGAAACATTAATGAGACTGGGTGTGGTGGCACACGCCTATAATCCCAGCGCTTGGGAGGCTAAAACAGGAGGATCACTACAATTCCGATCTGTGTAACAAAACCCCGTAGACCCTGTACTAAATACATTTTTAAAAAAAAAAAACACTACAGTTTTGACTTAACCTTAAATTTACTTATAAATTCCTAGAAGTGATATTGCAGAGTCATAGAGGTTTGAAAACAATATCCACTTTTATTTTTATTTTTATCTTTTTTGAAACATGGTCTCACTGTGTAGCGTAGGATGGCCTTGAGTTCACTATGTAGCCCAGGCTGCCCTCAAACTTGCAGCAGTCCTCCTGCCTTAGGCTCCCAAGTGCTGGGGTGCCAGGCGTGTGACAGTGCCCATTTTTAAATGTAGTTAGAGAGAGGCCCGAAGGATTGGAGTATTGCAGCCGAGCCACATACTTATGACCCTCCAGGCAAGCTTCGGTTTACTCAGGTGAGAAATTCCCACACACTGTACAGTCCGAGTGTGTGTCCTCTCAGTTTGCCTTGTCCCGCTTCCTACATGGAAACCTGCAGTCAGGGGTGTGAAGGCTGAGCCTCCCTCTGCTGCAAGGAGGCGAGGCAGTGGCCGCCCCCCTGCAGGCCTGCAGCCTGTGTGAGCACTTTCCTCACTGCACGCCAAGACCAACCCAGTTCCTGCATAGTCACCTTGCCCACTAATGCAATTTGACGCCATGCCTGGGGTAGAGTGTATTTGAGAACACCCAGGAATGACAAAATTGAGAAAAAGAAAAGTACATTGAGAGAAGGACACCCTCAGCACTACATGACGAGCCAGCTCTTTTCCTCCTGAGCTGCTTGGTGATTGTTGGCCAGTGCAGCCTGGGCCACACAGGGCCTCTGACCTGGGGCTCCCCATGGGCTTAAGCAGTGTCCCTGCCTTACTCAGGGACTTTGAGCCACCAGTGCCCCAGCAGACCTCTGCCTGGCCTTTTCACTCTGCTTTCCCTCATCTCTCTCCATCCTGTTTCCTAGCACACAACTCCATTCTGTGCAAGCAGTACATCTAGTGGAAAGAGCTTGGGACTTGGAGTCATAAGATGTGGCCTCAGACCCTGGGCTTGCCGTTGTTTGACTCTATTTTGGGCAAAATACTTAATCTTGCTGAATCTCAGTTTCCTTGAGTGTAAAATAAAGTTAATGAAACCTATTTTTATTTTTATTTTATTTATTTTTGCGGAACCGGGGATTGAACTCAGATCCTGGCATTTGCCCGTCAAGCACTTATCCTACTATGCCATCTCCCTGGCCCCTTATTTATTTATTTATTTATTTATTTATTTATATTTTTAATGAAACCTATTTTTAAAAAACAAACTAACTGCTCTATTGTTATGCAAAGGTCAGACCAGGCCCCAGAAGATGCTGGCACAAGGTGATGTAAAGCAAGTGCTCGCAGGAAGGCCCCGCGTGGCCCCGCATCTGAGCACCTCTCTCCCACCTACTCTCTTTCTAGAAAAGGTTTCTTCACCTGAATTGTACCCATCCATCAGAACAAGCTCATAGTTTACCCTCTGGAAAGCCTTTCCTTGCTAACGCTAAGTGCTACCACTAGCCTATTAATTTGGTGATTGTTGCACATCAACTAATGAATGGATAAAGAAGCTGTGGTATTTTTTACACAATGGGGTACTACTCGGGCATAAAGAAGGACAAGCTCCAGGCATTCCTAGGTAAATGGATGCACCCTGAGATCGTACTCTTAAGTGGAATAAATCAGATTCACGGTGTAAATACTGCACTGTTTCCCTGGTATGAGAAAAACCAACATGTATAATAGGCATTGTGAAATACGAAGAAAATGTTCAAATGGGGACGAGAAAAGGGGAATGGGAAGGGAAGAAAGGAAGAGAAATGAGATCAGAAAGAAAGGAAACCAAGCTTTGGTAAATAAGGAGAGGAAGAGGGGCTGAAGCGGGGCAGGGGAGCGGGGAAAAAATGAGGTTATACTGTATACAGGTACGAATTCCATACGGTGAATGCACTACACACACCTCACATGTGCCAACAAACTGAAATTTTATGAATTTGGCCATGATTTTACTGTGCACTTATTTGCCTTCTCTAAGTACCCTGTCAAAGGATGAGAACTAATAGACAAGGAACAAACCTGCAGTACCAGCGGTGCGGGAGGATGAGGCCAGAGGCTCAAAAGTTCAAGCCCAGCCTGGGCAACTTGGTAACTTAGTGAGACCTTGCCTCAAAATAAAAAAATAAATAAAATAAATAAAGTAGGTTGGGGATATATCTCTATGCAAAGGGCCATGGGTTCAATCAGTACTGAGGCAGATAGGAGGAAGGACAGAAAGCAAAACTGCTGTTGCTTTTCCCCACTCCACATTTTACTGCTTGGCATCAAGAATACACAGCCGGGCATGGTGGTGCATGCCTGGTATCCCAGCACTTGGGAGGCTGAGACAGGAGGATTGTCTTGAGTTTGAGACCAGCCTGGGCTACATAGTGAGTTCAAGGCCAGCCTCCTAAACTACACGGCCAGACCCTGTCTCACTTTTTCTTTTTTTTTTTTTTTTTGAATTGGGGACGGAACACTCAGGCCCTTGCGCTTGCCAGGAAAGCACTTATTCTACTGAGCCATCTCCTGGGCCCAGACCCTGTCTCAAAAAAAAAAAAAAATTAATAAGTTGGTAAACCAGGCATGGTGGCACATACATGTAATCCCACCACTCAGAAGGCTGACGCAGGGAGACTGTTGAGTTTGAGGCCAGCCTGGACCACCTAACGAGTTCGAGGCTAGCCCAAACTGGAAACTGACCCAGAGGCACCGGTTCCAGAGCTCCCGCGCTAGGCCTCCCTACGTCCTGAAACCTGCGCAGCTCACTGACAGTGAGCAGCCCCTTCTCTAAGGTGAAGTTGCCGTGGAGGTTGAGACCCCTTGCCTAAGAAGAAAGTGCTGGCATTCATGGACGCCGGAAGCACCTACGGGAATCTGGTCTGTGTTGGTGGAAGAATGAGAGACACGCACGTGGCGTGATGGTCCCGGGAGAGGTGTTCCTAGTAAGAACCTGGGCGAATGCTTTCCTCTGTCTTTTCCTCTCTTCTCTCTCTCGGTCTGGGGAGAGCTCAGTGCAGTAAGCAATTGCCTGGCAAGCGCAAGGTCCTGAGTTCAACCCCTGGTACTAAAAAAAAAAATGCAGGTTGTAACTTCAGATAGGGCCGGGGAGATAGCTCAGTAGAATAAGGGCTTGCTTGGTAAGCACAAGGGCCTGAGTTCAATCCCTGGTTCTGAAAAACAACAACAACAAAGAAATCTTTCTTTCTTCTCTTGAGAAGTCAAGGTCCCACTATGCTGCCCAAGCCAGCCTCAAACTCTTAGCAATCCTCCTGCCTCAGCCTCCTGAGTGCTAGAATTATAGGCAAGAGCCCCTATTCCCAGCAACCTTGAGTAAATTATTTTTTGAGGCATAAAATGAAATCTGGGCCTTTGGCAGCAAAGTGGCTTTTCCCTGATACCTTCATTGGTTCCTGCCTGAAGCAGTCTTCAGTGTTCAGGGTACTCCAGGGGCCTGATCAGTTAGCGCACAGTGCTTACAGAAACAGTGTCCCCTCTGCACTTGTGAGCTTCTGTCCCTACCCTTGGAGGTTCCAAGTCGCTTGCCCCAAAGCCTAGCTGTATATGCCCAGAGGCCCTGGCCTCAGTCGCCTTCCTGGAAGAACTCTCACTACAGCGAAGGCATCCTGGGTGCTCCCCCTAGGAGTGGGGCTGAGGGCTCTTCACACTGCCTAGCTCCTCCTACACTTCAGCCCAGCCTCATATTCCGCTGACTCAGGGACACATGACTTGAAGTACTCACCTCTACCTAAGGCTTAGTTGCATCCCTCAGCTACCGTTGTCACTGAGTGGGTGAGCAGCAGCCAGTATCCAGGGTATAAGTCTGCCCTTTGTCTCCCAAACACTCTTGGAGGCCAAATGAATCTGGACTCAGCTGCCAGCCCAGATCCTGTCAGCAGCAGCTGCTGGGACTCAGCTCTGCCCACGCGCCCCATCCCTGGTGTGAGCACACGTTGCCCTTGCTGGGTTGATGCAAGATTTGCCCATAATATTGTACACGGGTTAAGACCTCTTCCTAGGTGACAGGGAAGGTGAGAGGGTCCCAGCTGAGGTATCGCATCTTCTCGTCATCTTTCCAACCCATTTCCCGTGGAAAGCCTTCTCACCAGGCCACGCGGCAGCCACGGTCCCCAGACGCATGGACACAAGTATCCTCCATCATGTTGCAGACCAAGGGCTAGCAGAAGCATCAGCTAGCAATGCCTAGTGCTACTGTAATTATTCCGGGCTCCAAATGGGACTTTGGTGCCAATTCTAATCCTATTTTAGTAGATTGTTACACAGAATCCCAGGCTGAAAACGCCTTCGTTTTCCACGGGGCTCCTACTTTCCACCTCAGGTAGGGGAGCCCTCGCTTGTGTTCTGTCATTGATTCTCATACATGTCTCCCTTCCAAAGAGCTAACCTTGCACTTCACATTCTTCTTGATTTCTCCATCCATTTTCCCATCTGTTCCTTAGCATAACATCAACTAAGTAAATGAAATAAACAAATATTTACACAGTGAGGGTGGAGGGAAAGAAGGGGTGAGGGGCAGCTGTGATTACGGACCCACCCTGCCCCTGCTCTCCCTCAGGAGGAGTGGTTTGGGGGCCAAGCTCATAATACAGTGAAGAAAAGTTTTGTTTCTTACGGTTTCCTAAAGATCAGCCATGAACAACTGGAATTCGAAGTTTTCAAAAAGCCCATTTACAATAGCATCAAAAGAAAAGCACTTAGGTATAAATCTAACAATCTGTACAGGATCTCTGTGTGTAAAACCACATCACTTGGTTGGGAAAAGTCTCAATAAGTGGAAAGACATTCCGTCGTTATACAGCCAGCCTAGAGAAATCAATTGCTTTCCTATGTACCGGCAAGGAACACCTGGGATTGGACATTTACAAAGAGATAGCCCTCATTTATAAGGCTTAACTCTCAGGCACACGGCCCTGTGAGCGCCTCAGCGTGGTGATTAGCAGTCTCAACCCAGAAACTTCCACGCAGGAGCCCAGGTCCCAGCCACAATTTCGAGTCCAAATGGTGCTTTGAATGCCTCTAATTATCCCTGGATTCCTCTCAGGCATTATTGGTACTGTCAGGTCTTTTCTTTTCTCTAAGCCTCTTTCTTTTTCTTTTTCTTTTTCTAATTTTTTTTTAATTTATTTGTTTATTTGTTTATTCGTTTATTTATTTTTTTTTTGTGTGTGTGTGTGTGGTCAGCTCAGCCCACCAGGGGGCGGGCTGGCTGGCATGTGGTGCTGGGGATTGAACCGCGGTCCCTGTGCTTTGCTTAGCTTAGCTTGTTCTAAGTAGGTGCTTTAGACCACTGAGCCATCTCACCAGCTCCCGCCTCTTTCATTCATACAGCCAATTTTTTGTCAGACTTCCTTTCCTCTTTCTTCCTTCCTTCTTATTTTTTTCTTTTTTGTAGTACTGAGGATTGACTCCAGGCCCTCTGCCCTGAGCTATGTCCCCAGTCCTTTGTATTTCATTATTTTACCTTTTAAAAAAATTTGAGACAGGGTCTCACTAAGTCAGTAAGTTGTCCAAACTGGATTGGAACTTTTGACCTCCCTGCCTTAGTCTCCCCGAGTGCGGGGTCGTGGGTGTGCGCCCCCACCCAGCTTCCTGCTCGTTTCCAGCCTCCCTGCCTCCCTGGGTGCCAGCTGGGGACCTCCAACACACCGAGCCCCTCCACGTCTGTGGCCCCGCGGTGCGGCTGCCTGGCCCTTGTCGCCTTGCCCAGCCCCGCCTCTGTTCCTCTGCAGCCCTGCTCATGTACAGGTCGTCTCTGAGAGCACACTGACGAACAACGCTTGCTTCAAGTGCTTTCTGAGACAAACATTCGTGTGTATGAAGCCGGCGTTTGCCATGTAGCTTTCCTACTTCGCCGCCAGAAGGACTCTCAAACTCATCTATTTCGGGGAAATGAAGTTCTCCCCAGACGGCCCCTCTGAAGCGGCACGGCGAGGTCAGGGCTTGTGCGCTCCTGCGCAGGTCCTGGGCCGGGGTTAGAATTACTCAGGTTTTCCGGCTCCCGCCAGCACTCATTTTGTCCATGCACCTGACGATGGGATGCAACCCGATTCAGCTAGCAGCACACCAGAGCTTGAGGAAGCCGTGGAGCTATCCACAGGAGCCCCCAGGGAGTGGAGAAGCCTGCCTGGTCGCTCTCGTAATTTCAGACCAAAGGCAGAGAGAGAAAGAGCAGGAGTCACAGGAGCTGACGAGCCAGGTGTGCGGCGAGTTTCTCGAGCCTTCCTTAGCCCTAGAGGACGTGGGGCAGCCCTACGTCTACTGGGAAACATATTTCCCCTTTTAAATCAAGAAAGAGAGAAAAAACCCAACAACAACACAGTCCCAAATAGAGAATGTTTTCTTTTGTAACTGGAAGCAAACAGCGCTGATGGCTTTCCCAGCTGCTCGCCAGCGCCAGGCAGAAGCAAGTGCAAACATTTTTCGAGATCGCCTCATGTACAGACACACAGTATGCTAGGGCAGATTATAAGTCTAGGAATAAAAGGACAAATAAACACGTTTCTGCTTTTTCTAGGCTTCTGCATCCAACACCAGCTAAATTACACTCTAAGGCAGCGAAACCTGCCCAGGGAGGCAGGTTTCCCTGAGCTAACACATAGCCTCCTTCTGGTAGGGAAAGAAGGTGTCATTGTAGATTAACTGGCCGATGGCCGACTGGGTCCAGGCCACTAGGCTGGGCCTGGTTGGAGCTCCCTGTGTCCCAGCTAGGCGGACTGGGTGGCAAGCTCACTGAGGCCTGCCATTGACTTGATCTTTGACCCCAGCAAATCATTTAATATCATTGCCTTTGTCCATATGTTGGCATTAGGTGTCGCTGGGGTGAGAGGCCCAGCAAGTCTGGGCCTGCAGCTGAGAGGCATCTGTCCCCTGGAGCTCCTGGGCAGAGCCGTCCACACAGCAGCATGGCAGAGGGGCCAGACTCAGAGGCCCGCAGACGGCCAGCACAGCCTCGCCACACTGCAGCTGAGGTAACGGAGGGATTTGTTCTCAGTGAGCAAAACTGTCACAAAGCATTTGCGATCAGTTGACCTCAGGCAAGAAGCCCTCTGGGAGCACAGTCAGCGGAGACCGCCGGGCCCACCGGCACGCTAACTGCATGACTTGGAGCCTGTCACACAGGCCAAGCTCGGTTCACAAAATCAATGAAGTCAATGAACTAAAAATTTAGTTTGAATAGAATAGAAAATGTCAGCACTTAATGCACATTAAAGATCACTATGTACACGCGCGTGGGTTTCTTGGCATCACAAGAAAAGTAAAGTTCTCACTACGGGTAAGAAGTTTCCAAGGCAGCAGCTGAGCCCATGGGCTCGATCTCATCTGTGCCTGGGCTCCACGCTTAGGGCCAGCGTCCCTGCGGAAGTGATGAAGGAAACTGCGTGCAGCAAGGAGCTGGGAGGCCAGGGTGGAAGGCCAGCAGGTGTGCAAAGATGCTAAGGAGAAACCAAGCCAGCAAAGGCTTCTGGGAGGAGGTGAAGCGGCAGTGGAGACCCCTGGAAACCTCAGAGCATTATTCAAATGTGGCTAGCAGCCAGGCACAGTGGCACACGCCTATAACCCAGGTACCAGGGAGGCTGAAACAGGAGGATCCCAAGAGGGAGCCCAGTTGGGCAACATAGTGAGGCACCGTGTCAAGATAAAAAAGACTAAATAAAAGTGCTAAGGGCCCTTCTAGCAACTTATTTAAAAATTTTAGTTGAGTCCATTTCATTAATTTCATGACTAGCTTAAGTCTGGGGCCCAGTGTCCCCTGGGCTGTATAATGACTTCAGGGCCAGGCTGCACCACACAGGGAGAGCCCCCCATCTCGAGAAAAGAGAAAAGGACAGCATGGCATTGTTTGAAAGAGGAAGTATAAATGGACCCCAGTGATAAACCCTGTTTTCTGAGCACCCACTCTATGACCAATTTTCCAGGTGCCGTTCTAGGTTCTGGGGCACAGAGTCACCACACCAGGACTGCCACCTTGGACTGTGCTCCTCTCCGCCAAGGCCATAATCACATAAAACTAGCTTCAGAACACAAAAAATGAGGGGCTGGGGAGATGGCTCAGCTCAGTGGAATAAGCGCTTCCCTGGCAAGCGCAAGGGCCTGAGTTCAATCCCCGGTTCCGGGGGAAAAAAACCCACAAAAAATGCTACTGTGAAAAGTAAGTGGGGAGGGACAAAGGAGAGGGGAGATAGGTGAGGTGTTCTAGATGGAAAGCAGTGTTCTCTCAGGGAGGGAAACCCTGAGCTAAATAACACACCTGATGCGGGGCTCAGATGGGCTGCCTACATTCAAGACGGTTCCCACCATTAAAGGATGCTTACATGCACTTCACAGGACTTCCTTGAGAAGGAAGTAAGGTAAGGGAGGTCTGCAGTACAGTGCTAGCCTGGACAATGCTCAAGAGTAAATCTTGGAGATTGTTAAACAGCAGTGTGTCCACTGCTGTGTTGTTCAAGATATTAGAAATATAGGCTAAAAAGACAAAGAAGAGCTGGGCATAGCGGTGCACACCTGTAATCTCAGCACTCAGGAGGCTGAGGCAGGAGGGTCACTGTGAGTTTGAGGCCAGTCTGGGCTACAAAGTGAGCTCAAGGCCAACCTGAACTATATACCAAGATGCTGTCTCAAAAAGAATAAAAGAATCGCAGGGACAGGGGTTCCATCCCCAGTACCACATGCTGTGCCAGCCCCATCCCCAGGGGTGCTGAGCTGCCAGCAAGACTGGGCGTGGTGACACATGCCTGTAATCCCAGTGCTGGGGAGGCTGAAAAGAGAAGGATCACTAGGAGTCCTAGTTGCTCAGTGAGACCCTGTACCAAATACATTAAAAAAACAAAGAAAGAAAAGGAAAAAAAGACATTTAAAGCGAAGGGGGGCTTCTACTTTCAGACAGGCTGAAGAAACCCCTCCAAAGAGCCGCCACCGACCTCGAGGGCCTCCAGCTTGGTCCTCCTGGAAGCAGATGCCCGGACAGTGAAGTGTGCAAGCAGGAGGAGGCGAAGGGGGCACCGGAGGGCAGCCGTGGAAGACAGGAAGCAGCACCGGGAAGGAGGCCTCAGGCTGTGCTGGGCCTGGATGGGCCAGGGGCCCCTTTTTAAGTCTGAATAGTAGGGACCTGCCCCTCAGCTCAGTTGCTGAAGCGCCTCCTCATGCAAATGCAGTCAGGCGCAGGATACCACGTGTTCGAGCCCCACCCCCACTGCATTACCAGGCCCGCCCTTAAGGCAGCCTGAGCCAGCCAAAAAGAAATAAACATACAGGGGCTGGAGAGATGGCTCAGTGGTCTAAAGCACCTACTTGGAACAAGTTTGGCAAAGCACAGGGACCGCGGTTCGATCCCCCAGCACCACATGCCAGCCAGCCCCGCCCCCTGGTGGGCTGAGCTGGCCACACACACACACACACACACACACAATAAATAAATGTTAAAAAAATAAATAAATAAAATAAAAATAAATAAACATACAAATAAATAATACCCCGGATGTGGACGTGTGCATTTCATTTATCTACATGCCTGGTCTTCCTTTGCCCGTTTAAGTGGGTTGTTTGTTTTGTTGTTGCCATAGTTGCAGGAGCTCCCCAGCAGCCTGGATGTTGGCTCCTCACCCGAGCTGTGACTCGCAAATGTTTACCGATACACGACTTTTGAAGTTAGAAGCACTGGACATGACCGCACACGACTGCAATCCCAGCCCTCTGGGAGGCTGAGGCAGGCAGATGGGAAGTTCAAGCCGAGCCCGAGCAATTTTGTGACTCAAAGTTAAAGAGGGAGGAGGAGGTAGAGACACAGAGAGACACTTAGCTCAGTATGTGCGAAGCTCGGGACCTCAGAATCCAGCTCTGTGATGAGACAGATGAGGTTCTTTTGCCCTTCCCTAGTTATAGACACTTAGATGTTTTTCTTAACTCTTTTTTTTTTTTTTGCGGAACCGGGGATTGAACTCGGATCCTTGCGTTTGCCAGTCAAGCGCTTATCCTACTGAGCCATCTCCCCGGCCCTTCTTAACTCTTTTAAGACTCTATTATTTCACCTTTAAAATGGGAGTAATATTAGAATGCATACGTTACAGGGTTCATGTGAGGACCGAGATTACAGGTGTAGAACATTTAAGGTATCATTTAGCATGAAGGAAGAATCAAGCAGGCAGGTCCACACTGAATGAGTGGTGCCCCCACCCCACGAGCCAGCAGACCTGCACCAGATGGCCGGCTCCCCTCGGCCAACAAGAGCAGGTCGTCCTGTGCTGCACAGTGTCCCCACACGCGAGCATCAGCCTGGGCAGGGGCCGCCTCCTACGCACGGGCTACCAACTCCGAGCAGACGCTGCAGTTTCTCCCCCTTGGCATGGGGCA
Organism: Octodon degus; assembly: GCF_000260255.1. Classification (NCBI taxonomy): domain Eukaryota; kingdom Metazoa; phylum Chordata; class Mammalia; order Rodentia; family Octodontidae; genus Octodon; species Octodon degus. The sequence goes on from NW_004524618.1 coordinate 1,360,767, forward strand.
GAAGAGGTGAGAACTAGCCAGCCAGCCTGCCCCTGGACGACGACAGCGCCCAGGGAGAGAAGGAGCAGCCAGGCCCCGTGACTACGGACACTGAGTGCAACCCCGAATGCCTGCGCGGACGAGAGCAAAGGGCTGGCTGTGTTTCCTGCTTACCAAGGGGAGCACGACCCGCCTCGGTTGGACAGGAGCCGCGGTCTGGGGTGAATGGGCAGGGGCCCCTGGTGCAGGCAGGGCTCCTCAAAAACCTACAGGCCCTGAGCCTAGGTGGAGAAAACTGTGACTGACTGGACCCCAAGACTGAAGATCTTGGAAATAAACAAGTCACTCAAAAGCACAGAATTTTTTTCTTTGACTAAATATTCATTTATTTTACTTTTTAATTATTTTTTTTTTTGGATTTTCTAGAGTTTGGAGGGGTTTGCTCCCTTTTTATTCTTTTTCAGTTTTTTTCTTCTCTTTTTTCTTTTCAAGATTTTCCCCTACTTCTTTCTTATCTTTATTTTATTTGCTGTATTTTGCTCTCTAGCTATCTTTTCCTATCTTTTCTCGTTAGTTCCCTGTGATTGTTTTCTAGCACTGTTAATTTTGTTTTATTCCTCAGAAGCACCCTGTCCCTTTCCTCTCCTCCTTCTCATACCCCACCAATTAATTCCACAAACTTTGCTTTTTCATTCTCTAGTTCTCCATCCCCTGCCTTTACTACTCTAACCACTAAGCTTTATGAATCTCTAGATAGCTAGCTAACTTTACACTGTTGCTGCTGAAGACTGTTCTGCTGTTAGTAGAGGTAAATTTGTTCTATTTAATAGACATTTGCCATGGGTCACAGTGGCAATCATCCGTCATACCTGGTTTGTCTTGGCATCTCTATTCTGTGGTTAAGGGTGGTACACTGTTGGCCCTTAGTGTTTGTCAATACTCAATTTGATTATGTAATTGATGTTAAATTTGATGATATAATCAATGCTGGTTTATTACTGTACCAAAGATGACATAGTTATTGCTATTAATTGGTTTTCTTGTGATGCAAATATCTAGGTTTCTTGGAATCATTTGCCATATTGGGGCCCATTCCTAGACAACTGGGTACTGGACCAGCCAAATATGCTGCACTTTCCTCTCCCAAGTACATAGCAGTGGTTGGATTCTGGGTGCTCTAGTTACTTTTCTCATTGCTGGGACCAAAGATTCAAAATCCAAAGATAAAGGAGGAAGAGTTTATTTTAGCTTACTTTAGTCTGTAGAGGTCTCAGTCACCAGTTAGCTGGATCCCAGGCAGGTGCCATGGCAGAGGGGCCGGCAGGGGAGCAGCAGCCCGTGGTGCGGCAGGCAGGCGTCCGCCTAGCTGGCCTCCCTGTCCCTTTTATTCCATTCAGGCTAGAAACCTACTAGCTGGTACAACCTACACCAGGGCATGTCTTCCCATTATGCACACCCAGAAAGATGCTAAACCAATTGGCAGACTAATCTAGCGATCACACGCCCTTAATCCTTGCCGCACACACTCTAGATGCAGCCATCTCTGAGGAGACCCACTATGAGTACACAGGCGTTGAGGAAGACACCTGCATATAAGCCATAACACTGGCACAGAGGCAGATGCCAAGACCTGCCCAAACCCAGAGGGCAACATTGCAGAGTGGACATTAAAGAGGTCTCCCTACTAAAAACAGAGAGAGAGAGAGAGAGAGAGAGAGAGAGAGAGAGAGAGAGAGAGAGAGAGAGAGAGAGAGAGAGAGAGAGAGACAGACAGAAAGATCATTCTGAGTTTGAGGTCAGCCTGGCTACATAGTGAATTCAAGGTCAGCCTGAACTACATAGCAAGACCTTGTTTCAAAAAAAAAAAGATGCCAAAATCCCCCAACTATGGGCCATCAAAGGGAAAAAACGAAAATCCATACAACCAAATGACTTTAAATGATATCAGGGTGATAACCAAATAGATCAAGAGGCATTTCACAAGTCACCAGAGGACCAAAGTAACAAGATATTGGGCCAAATAAGTAAAATGCTCAGCAAGTCCATAGAAGGCATTAACAAAAGCTAGCAGAGCTGAACAAAATGATGCCAAACATGAATGGCAGTAAGACAAAGGAATTAGAGTCCTTAAAGGGCTTCAAATAGAAACTCATGATTTTAAAAATTCTATCTCACTTGGGCAGCAGAAGTATCCCATGTGAAGACAAACTGTCAGAATTGGATTGTTGTAAGTGACCAATCAATGACAGAAACCTTAAAAATAAGGGAACATAAGACTGGGCATGGTGGCACGTGCCTGTTATCTCGGCACTGGGGAGGCGGAGACTTGAGAATCACTACAAATCTGAGCTGCAAGCAGACCCTGTATCAAATGCAGTAAAGAAAAAGAGAAAGAACCTAAATTTTTAGAAGTGAAGTGAGGTGAAATCACAATGAACAATACCAAAATAAAAAAAGATTAACAACTATTTTTCTCTCTTTTTTATTTTAGGGAAGGGTCTATAGGATGTCCAGGTCTCACTACCAGATCAGACTAGTGATCTGCCTGTTTACAGCCTCCCAAGAGCCGGGATTACAGGCGCATGCCACCACGCCCAGTCGCTGGCTCAGCGCTCCTGGAGGCGGGGCCAGCACAGCAGGCCAGGGATCGAACCCCTGGCCCCTGCTCCTGCTTGCAAGTGCTTTGATCAGCTGAGCTCTTTGGCCAGCCTAACAACTATTTCTCAAACCTGCATGTCAATGAATTTGAAAATGCAGATGAAATATATTCCTTGCTGTATATAAATTACCAAAACGGAAGCATGTAGATTTGAAAACCCTGAATAATCCAATGACAGGCAAGGCAATGAATTGGATGCAGTAATAATAATTTTTTTTATTTTTTTTTTTAGGGAAGGTCTACAGGGTGTTCAGGTCTCACTACTAGATCAGAATCATAGTGATCTGCCTGTTTACAGCCTCCTGAGATCTGGGATTACATGCGCACGCCACCATGCCCAGTCTAGTAATAATAATTTTTTTAAAAAACCTATCAACCAAGAAAAGCCCAGGTCCAGATGGGTGCACTGCTGAATTGTATAAAACTTTCAGGGAAAATTGAACATCAGTACTCCTCAAGCTCTTTAATGAAACTGAAAGGGGGACAAGTACTCCCAAAGTCACTCCTGGAAACCATCATTAGGGCCGGGGAGATGGCTCAGTGGAATAAGTACTTGCCTGGCAAACGCAAGGGCCTGAGTTCAATCCCCGGTTCCACCAAAAAAACCCAAAAACAAACAAACAGAAAAAACTCCTCAACAAGAACCAGCAAACAGAATGCAAGGAATCATCACAAAGATCACACATTGTGACCAAATAGGCTTCATCTCAAGGACGTAAGGGTGATTTAACCAAGTGCGTCAATAAAAATAATTCATCACATAAATGGACCAAGAACAGAAATTGCATAATGAGATACAGAAAAAGCCTTTGATGAAATCCTTTAGTGATAAAAAACCTGCACAAAATAGATATGGAAGGATCTTGACTCAATCTGGTAAGAATCATTTATGACAAACCTCCTGCTAACATGATATTAAATGGGAAAAAATCGAAAGTTTCCCATCTAAATCAGAAACAAGAGGAGGACGGCCGCAATCACCCCTCCAGCCACTCAGCATGTTCTTGCTGCTACATGGGTCCTGACATATGAGCACCCTGCCAGCTTGAACCTCCGGCGACGCATGAGCGACTCTCCCACCAAATATTAATTAGTATTTACATATGGGCAATAATAATTCAAATTCAAGGAACTACATAGAGTTGATCCATTTACAGACTTTTTATCAATTAGGAAAAAGACAGGTAAAAGTGATTAGATCCACTTGTACCACTGGTGGTTCAAGCTAGTGGGAATGTATTAAATACAATATTCAAAACACTAGCACAAGCAAGTGCTAGCCAAGAAAAAGAAATAAAAGGGATATATACAAGAAAGGAAGAAGTCAAATTATCATTATTTTGGGTTTTTTTGGTTTTGGCACTGGGAATCAAAGTCAGACCTCGTGCTTGCTAGGCAAGTGCTATGCTGATGAGTTATATGCCAGCCCAATTAGGACTATTTGCAGATAACATGATCTTCTACATAGAAGAACCAAAAATTTACCATAAAACTCTTAGAAATAATAATCAAATTCAATAATGTAGCAGGGTACAAAATGAACACACAAAAATTAATAGTGTTCTATATACTAATGAACCCACTGAGGAAGAAACTAGGAAAAATATATCATTTACAGTAGCACCAAGAAAAACTAATTACTTAGGAATTAACCTAAGAAAGTAAAAGACCCCTAAAACAACAAAACTATAATAGAATGAAAAAGGGAACTGAAGAGGATGTCAAAAAATGAACATCTTCTCTAATTCCTGAATAAGCAGAACCAATATAGTAAAAATGACACATTTCCAAAATTGATAAATATTTAACACAGTCCCAATCAAAGCACCAACAGCATTAACAGCAAACAATCGTAAAGTTCATATGGAGCCAAAAGAAACCCAGAATAACAAAAGCAATCCTGGAAAACAAGCTTAAGCCCACAGGCATCACAATTCCAGAATTGAAGTTATATTACAAGACTACAGTAATGCAAAAACAAAAACAAAAACAAAAAAACCTAGCATAGTGCTGGCACAAACACAGACATGAGGTCCAATAGAGCAGAATAGGGGATACAGAAGCAATCCCGAGCACATAAAACTACTTGATCTTTGACAAAGGGGTCCAAAACACGCATTGGAAGAGAGAACCTCTTTAATAGATGGTGCTAGGAAAACTGGCTGCCCACACGCTGAAGATTGAATCTAGACCCATATCTCTCACTGTGTAGTAAACTAAAATCAAAATGAATCAAAAGTCCAGGTGTGGTGGTACATACCTGTAATCCCAACACTTGGGAGGCTGAGGCAGGAGGATCGCTGTGAGTTTGAGACCAGCTTTGGCTACAAAGTGAGCTCAAGTCCAGCGTGAACTGCATAGTGAGACCCTGTCTCAAAAAAGACCAAAATAAATAAATAATAAAAAGTAAATGTTGAAACAGAAATACTTAAGCTTGCAGGAGAAAAAAGATAGAACTCCTGAAGGCATCGACATAAGTGTAGGCAAGAGCCGGACAGAACCCAAGGTGCACAGAAGGCAGCACCAGGAATTAATGCACAGGGTCATGACAGATTAAAGACCTTCTGCGCAGCACAAGAAACAGCCAGCAGAATGGAAAGAAAACCTAAAGAATGGGAAAATATTTTACCAGCAATTCCTTAAAGGACTAATATTAAAAAATATATAAAGAACTAAAAAAATTAGACCCTCAATAATAAAAGACCCAATCAAAAAATGAGCACGTGAAATGAATAGACACTTTACAGGAAAAAAAGAAAGGACAAATGGCCAAGAGATATAGTGTATGAAAAAGGCTCTACAGTGTTGGCCATTCAAGGAAAGCAACTTATCCAAACAATGAGTTTCTATGTTAATACAGAAAGAACAGCTACCATCGAGAAGCAGATATGTAAGAACAAACACCGGCGAGACTTCAGAGATAAAAGAACTCTTCTATATTGTGGATGGGAGTGTAAACTGAGACAACCACCACGGAAGTAAGTGTGGCCATTCCTCAGAAAACTAACACTAAACGCTCCATCGAACCCATGGAGAGTGTCCCCCTTCTAGGCATCTTCCTGAAAGTGACCCATGCGTCACCATGTCTGTGGCAGCACAACTCCTAACAGCTAAATCTTGGCAGCAGCCTGTGTGTCCATCAAGAGACCAACAGGTGAAGAAATGTGCTGTTTACACCATGGAGTACAGCTCTGGCGAAAAGAAGGATAAACTTGAGTCATTTGCAGGAAATTGGATGCACCATGAGACGACAGGTGAAATAAGTCAGACACACAAGCTTGAGTATGGCGTGGTTTCTCTTACGTGAGAAACCCAAATTAGAAATAGAGCGAAGTCAAGGAGAGGTAGCAGGAGGCAGGGAGCTGGGTCTTTCTCAGAGGGGAAAGGGAGCAAGAGATGGAAGGAGCAGGAGGGCAGGGAGCGCCCGGCTTCGCAGGAGGGTAGCCAGCCCTCTGCACTGCAAACAGACTGATAAAAACAAATAGGAAAACAGGTTGCCAAAACTCTATGCTGGAAAAACTGACAGTAGCATCAATTCCCACCCACTCCAACTAGAGGAAACATTGCGTGACATTTTCTTTTTTCTTTGCAGCAGTGGGCAAACTTCAAAGACAGGTTTTCTTCTTGTTCTTTTTTTTTTTTTTAATGTAAGACTTTAAAACATCAGAAAAAATACAGTAGGCAATATTTATGATCTCGAATTAGGCAAAGAGGCTTTAGTAGGATAACCAAAACAAAACATGTTAAATTAACTTGGATTTAATTTTTTGCTCTATTAAAGACACTAATATGCCATTCTGGAAGAGAAGAAAAAGAAGAACATAAAATAGGTGAGTAATTGCCAGGAACTAAAGGTTAGCTGAAGGTTTGACCACAAAGAAGTAACATAAATTTGTTTTTTTTTTTAATTTTATTTATTTATTTATTTATTATTTATTTATGTGTGTGTGTGTGTGTGTGTGTGTGGCCAGCTCAGCCCACCTGGGGGAGGGGCTGGCTGGCATGTGGTGCTGGGGGATTGAACCGCGGGCCCTGTGCTTTGCTTAGCTTGTTCTAAGTAGGTGCTTTAGACCACTGAGCCATCTCACCAGCCCCTACATAAAGAAATTTGAAGAAATGAGAGAATCATTTACATTCTGATTATTCTGCATATAATGTGTCAAAATCTGTTATAACAGAGCAAAGTTTATCTAATACACCATGAAGCCATACGGTGAAGCGAATTGTGTTGTTCCCTAGAAACAGGGGCAGGTCCTCTGTCATTTGGTCCTGACCTCTCCTGCTGGCCACCACCACCATATTACAATCAGGAAGTTCTTCGTCCACACAAGCGCCCAATTCTTGCAGTTTCCCTTTAACGGCACTCTGGAACCCACCCCGGGCTCCCGCTCAGCAGCCACCGCCGCGCCACCTCCGGTCGCGCGCACTGGTTTTCTTCTTTTAAAATGTCCTGTTAGCCAGATATGGTGACACACACCTATAATCATATCACTTGAGAAGCCTGAGGCAGGAGGATCCTAAATTCAAGCTCAGTCTGGGTAATTTAGAGACTCAACTTGATAGTCTTAAAACAAAAATTAAAAAGAAGGGTCAGCCAGATAGCTCAGCGGATTAAAGTGCCTGCTTAAGCTGACACGGAGACGGGGGTTCAATCCCCAGCATGCCCTGCTGGCCCTGCTCCCGGGGTGTGTTGAGACAGCAATTGAAACTGGGAGTGGTGGTCCACGCCTGTAATCCCAGCTCTCGGGAAGCTGAAAACAGGAGGATCACTATGAGTCAGATCTGTGTAATGAGAACCTGTAGACCCTGTACTAAATACATTAATTAATTAATTAATTAATTAAATATTAAAAAGAGCAGGATTATGGCTCAGTGGGAAGACCCTGGGTTCAGGTACCGGCTATGTGTGTGTGCGCACACACACACACACACACACCCCTAAGTACAGGGCTTATCCTTTTCCGTCCAGCTACTTGGAAGGCTGAGGCAGGATGATGGCTGGAGCCCAGGGGTTCCAGGCCAGCCTGGGCAACATAGCAAGCCCCTCATCTCCTGAAAACCAAACCAGCTAATTAGGCACTACTGGCGGCAGCACCGTGCCAGTCTGGTTGGTAAGGGGCGGCCCAGGAAAGGAGGCCCTGGCATTACGAAGGCCTCTGCCCCCTCGCCCAAAGCCTTCGAGCTGCCTCTGCCCAGCTGTGCCCATCCTCCTCCTCCTCTTCTGTCGCATCTCTCCCTCCCCACTTCAAACCCTGGGAACAAGAAGAGAGAAGCCCACTGCCCATGAAGCCTTTGCGCTTCATTGTGTTTTCCAGCTAGACCTGAACGGGATGGTCGTGCAGGCCTCCCTCGCCTCCCTCCTTGCTGCCCCTCTTGCATTCTCTTTGTGATTCTTTTTTGCTCCGGCTTTCTCCAGGCCTAGAAAAAGCAGTCCCTGCCCCCAGCAGGGTGAGGACACAGAAGCTTCTGGTGAGGGTAGCAGGCCCAACCTGGCTATGCCAGCTGACCCGGCTCAGCGCCTCCCACGGGGCCACCGAGTCCAAACTCCACTCTCCAGCGTGCCTGGCCGCAGCCTCCCCAGCCCCGGGTGAGGAGCCGTCACTCCAAGCTGCAGCAAACCTGGCCCACTGGGCTGGGAAGAAGAGAATGAAGGGGAAATTCACCTTTTCCATTCTCAAGGCAGCCTGGTGGGATTTTGTTTTTTCCAACAGGGTTACTAACTCCAAACAGGCAGCGCTCTCAAAGTTTCACGTGTCATGTCCACGCTCTCCATGAGGGAAAGGTCATGGTGAGGCTGGCGCTGGTGGGGAGTCCACGGTGCACACAGAAGAGCCCATTAGCAAGCCACAAACTGCAAGCCATGTGTCAGTTAGTGGAAACAGGAGTCCAGGGTGCTGTCCACTTGCCATCCTGGTCCTGAATTCCCACCCAAACGTGGATTCAAAATAAGGGCTCGTTAGCCTCAGCGAGCGAGTGCCAGGAGCTGCGCGCTGTTTTAATTGCTTACTTTGACGCAGCCTTGCAAGGCAGGAGTTCTTCATGGCTCACTCTCTGGGGCACAGAAGAGCTAAGCCATTTCCCTAAAGTCACCAGGGAGTATGTGGCAGAAGAATCTCATTTCAACACACTACTACTAAGAATCTCAAAATCATCAGGCAGCGGAAAGAAGCCTGGCGCGAAGAGCGCCTGTGTTTTCCGTGGTACTCAAGATGCAAGGATGGGTCCCGAGGGGGCACACAGAAACCCCAAGAGTCTTACTGCACACACAAGACACATGCCAGTCGGGCACCCTGAATAGGGCCTGATAAGGTTGAAAAGAAAGCAACCACGAAGCCCCCACAAATCCCTCACCCCAACGTTCAGTGTACACCGCGCTGTCGCTGCTGCCTCAGGGCGTAGTACTTGGGTTCAGACTCCCCGCCACCTGCTTCCTCCGGGTCCTTCAGGGGTGGAGGGGCTGGCTGGTCAGGGCCCCTCTCACTGGGGCCACTGAGGCAGGCAGGGCCCTAGAGGTTCTCTGCACCCCTCAGCAGGGTTGATACAATCCCAAGCTCCGCCAGCCTAAAGCGGCAGTTCTGCACTTAGCTTTTGGTGCTGGGACCGAAGCCAGGGCTTCCGACTCTGAGTCCCTACCCCAGCACTCTGTGTGAGCAAAGCAAGCCAGGTGCTCTGACATCGATAGTTCATTCGTGTTTAAAAATAATAAAGCTATTAATGTGACAGAAATAGCTTTTTTTGTGGAACTGGGAATTGAACCCAGGGCATTACACAGCTCTTTTTTTTTTTTTTTTTTTTTTTTTAACTTATTTTGAGTCAGGGTCTTGGAAGGTTACCACATTGCCACAAGAGACTTGAATTTGAAATCCCCTGCCTCAGTGCCCCAGAGTGCTGAAATTATAGATATATGTCACCATGCTGGGTAAAATAGCATGTGTTTTATTAAATATACATGTTTTTTTTTAAAGTGAAAGTTGGGTGTAGTGGTGCACTGTTGTAACCCCAGCAGAAGGCTGAGGCGGGAGGATTGCTGGGAGTTCAAGGCCAGCCTGAAACACACAGTAAGACTCTGTGTCCAAAAGAAGTGAGAAAAATAGCATCGGTTTGCTTTCTTGAAAATTTATTTAATTTCTGACTTCAAAAAAGATAATTCTCGTCCTTCTTCACTCAGTCTGTCACATCACACATTCCATAGCGAAAATTCCTGCACATGCTTGTGAGAGAATGGGCATGAAAATGGCAAAAGCATCTTACTGCTACTATAAAAACCTCTTTTGACCTTCCAGACCCTGAAAGAATCTTAGGTCCTCAATCTGCCTTGAGAGCTTCTAGATCTAAAATGGTCTGTGCCATGAAGTGTCTACTTTAGTTCTTATGCTACCTGCTCTACTATTTTAGTCAAGCTGAGGCCCTGGGAAGCCCTGACAGAGCAGGGCGGACAGTGGGGCCCTAAGAAGCACCAGAAGAAGGTGGTCCAGCAAGCCCCTTCTAAGTCCTCTCCTCTTGCGAGCCTGTGGCACAGCCGCTATCTTAGTTACGCAGGGAAAGCTTTGCTCAGCTCACAGTTTCTAGAGGTTTCAGTTCAGAGCCAGCTGGCTCCAAGGCAGGGTGGCCCTGCAGAGGGCACTGCAGAGGAGAAATGGCTCATGGTGGGCGGGAGGCAGAAGACGGCAAGCAGCAAGCGACAAGCAGCAACCCCAGCTTCTCTGAGCGTTTCTGCTCTGTTCACTCACACGCAGAGCTACGCCGAGCCGACCAACGGACAACGTTAGCACTCACACACCCTTGACCCCAGCATCACACACTTCAGAGCCAGTCTCCTCTGAAAAAGTCCTATGATATAGGACGCTTTGGGGGCATCCAGACTCGAGCTATAAAAAATGTTTTTCTTTTCCTTTTCTTTTTGAGACAGGGTCTCACTATGCAGTTTGGGCTGGCCTTGTGCTCACTTTTGTAGCCCCCAGGCTAGTCTCGAACTCGCAGCGATCCTCCTATCTCAACCTCCCAATTGCTGGGATTACAGGCATGGGTCACCATGCCTGGCTCCAAACAAGTGCTTTGCTTTAAAACAAAGTCAAGAGCATCAAAAGTCCTGCAGGACCTAACTTACAGGACCACATGCAGGTTGTCACAGAGTCTCCTGTGACCACCTCACAGGAGGAGGAGCTGCTGCTTCCTCCTGGGGACTCACTTGGCCTCACCCCACAGCAGGTGTGGAGGAAGAGCCAGGGCCTGCAGAACCGCAGACCTGGGCTCTCCCCTGGTGCCCGAGCATGTACCTGCTGCAAGAGCCCTCAATACTGGGGCCGGGGAGATGGCTCAGTGGAGTATGTGCTTCCCTGGCAAGCGCAAGGGCCTGAGTTCAATCTGCGGTTCCGCAAA
>NW_004524618.1:1371883-1378206 GCF_000260255.1 Octodon degus
TATCACTGATTATTTGGTGATAGAAGACAGTTATTTGATGTCAGTAAACCTTTGGTTCTTTAAGTGTAGGGGTCAGGGAAGTAGCTCCGTGGCACAGTGCCTGCCTGGTAAGCACAAGGTCCTGATTTTAGTTCCCAATACCAAAAAAAGTCTGTTATGCTTCAGATATAATTTGAGCAATTTATCTGAATCACAGTAGGTTTTTTTTTTCTAATAAGAATTAAACAAGGGGGCTGGGGAGATGGCTCAGTGGAGTATGTGCTTCCCTGGCAAGCACAAAGGCCTGAGTTCAATCCCTGGTTCTGCAAAAAAAAAAAAAAAAAAAAAAAAAAAAAAAAAAGAGCCCTCAATCCAGACCGGAAACTTTGTGCCATAGGGGCCAGCAGACAGGGCAGAGCTTAGACTTACTAAGGGTGCATTTCTCCATTTTTTTCAGAACTGTGGGTGGAACCCAGGGCCTGGTGAGTGCTAAGAAAGTGTTGTAGCCCTGAGCTAGACTCCCAGCCCCTCTCGTTGCAGGCTAAAGAATCTTGATAAGCGACCAAGCTTTTCTGAAGCTTGCCTTCTTCATCAGTCAAAGAGAATCATAGCATCCTTCAGGAAGAATTACTGCCCTGGTTCAACAAAACAATAACACACTGTAGTGGACCCCCCCCCCCAAATCCCAGCATGCACTCTTAGTGGCCGCTACACCATCACGGAAAAGCTGGGCTAAGACGGAATAATAGCGCAGCTTCCAGCATCACGCAGGTCTGGGCTGGAGCCAGAACTCCGCATTTGGGTGACTCTCGCCACCCCCGCAGCGCCACTGTGGTTGCTGACTGAATAAAGCCTGGAAGCTTCCTGCAGTCCAGCTCACGCTAGAAAGGGGCGCTGTTGTTACTACTGAGCGCCATTAACTCCCAGGGAGGTCTTATCCCTGGGGACAGTCTCTTTGAGATCTGGTCCTTGGTGTCCCCAGAGATGAGCTAGGACAGCCAGCCTTGTGGGGAGGTAGCCGGGTAACTGGGGGCCTGCATAGGTCTGTAACGCCTGGCTTGTCTCTCCAGCACTGAGAAGGAATGAAAAGAAAGCAAGGGGGCGGGGGAGACGGCTCGGCAGAATAAGCGCTTCTCTGGCGAGCGCAAGGGTCTGAGTTCAATCCCCGGTTCTGCCAAAAAAAAAAGAGCAGAAAAGAAAGAAAACAAGGTTGGCTCTTAGTCCTGAAAGGCCTTTTCCAAAGATTTAATCCAGTCTCCTAAAAACTTTGTCACCTGAAGGTGACAAGAGCCACAGCCACAGGGTGACAAAGGAGTGTACACCACAGGAGCTGCCCTCAAGGGGAGAGGCTGCTGGGGCTCTGCAGTTAGACTCAGATGCAAATGCTGACCTGCTTACAAAACCACGACGACCCGGGCAGCTTATGTAGCTTCCGTAAGCCCAATTTGTCATCTGCAATTGGGATAAAGACAGCACCGGCCCTGAATGAGCAGTGTTTAGCACTGAAGAAAAGCAACAGGCCTTATCACCAGCGGCTCTGTTTGCTGCCACATCCCCAGCTGCACAGTGGCCTGTGACACACACCTGGCAACCCTCTGCGTCCTGCCAGAGGTTTCTTCAACAAGTGCTAATCTCCAGGGCGGTAGGCAAAACTCTTAAAAGGAGAGAGAGGCAATGGAAAGGGGAGGGGAGGGGAGGGAGGGGAGGGGGAGAGGAGAGAGGAAGGGAGGGAGGGGAAGGAGGGAGGGGGGGGGAGGGGAGGGGGGGGAGAGGGGGGGGGGGGGGGGGGGGGGGAGGGGAGGGGAGGGGAGGGGAGAGCAGGGGGGGGGAGGGAAGGGGAGGGGAGGGAGGGGAGGGGGAGAGGAGGGAGGGAGGGAGGGGAGGGAAGGGGGAGGAGAAACCAGAGAGGTGAGAGGTGTAGCGGATGCTTCAACTCTGCAGCCAGCTCCATCCACCCCTTCAGCAGGTGCTGGCCCTGGCCTGGCAGTGGCTTCAGGAAACCAGTGAGAGAAGCAGCCCATCAGAGGGCATGCAGGGTCCTTCTATGGACCTGGAACAGAGGCACAAAACACTCAGGCTGCCTGGGGAAGGGAACACCCCAGAAGACTCAGGAATGGGGACAGCAGAGCCTAGAAAATGGGCAGAGCACAGGCAGGAGCCAGAATAAGGTAGATGCTGGGTGGACAGACACACGCTTGTAGGAAGCTGAGGCAGGAGGACTCCAAATCTAGCTACAGTCTGGGCCGTTTAGGAATTTAGTGAGACCCTGTCTTAAAATAAAAAATAAAAAAGGGCTGGGTGTTAGCTCACTGCAGAGGCCCCAGGTTCAGTCCCCCACGCTGGGGGCAGGGATTGAGTAGGGGTTTCTAGTTTGCTTTTCCTTGCTGCGAGGAAAGCATGGAGCACGGGGCTCGTTATCCATGGAGCTGTCACTGAGCCCCGGCTGGCTCGAGCGATGGGTTAGGTGAGGTGGACTCGCAGTGGCCCCGACGGTGTGAACAGCTGCACCAAGGCCGGGCTGCGCATGCAGATTGCTAGTGTGCTGCCTGAGCCAGCAGCACTCTGTAGAGGTGTCCACACTCCGGCTCCTGCTCCCTTCTTTTCAGCCCAGGTAGCGGTTTGTAAGACTTCTGCTTTATAGATATGTTTGCCGGGTGCAGTGACACAGGCCTGCAGGCTTGGTTTCTCGCGAGCTGTGGGTGTGAGTTCAAAGCCCATCTGTGGACAGAGGCAGCAGAGCGAGACTCTACCAATCAATCAATCAATCAGTGCTCTTAGTCTTTATGCTTGGCTTTCCTCTGAAAATCTGAACAGATCCCATGTTTGATCTTAGCCTTTATGGATAAAGAAGGACAGATCTTTCCTCTCCTGTGCTTGGGACCTAGGGTTCATTGGAGTGTGTGTGTGTGTGTGTGTGTGTGTGTGTGTGTGTTACTGGGGACTGAACACAAGGCCTCTGCACCAATACTTGCCCATCCAATTTAGTTAGTTAGTTAGAGACAGGGTCTCACTGAGTTGCTACCTTGCCCTGTAGATGCCTGACCTGCAGTCCTCCTGCCTCAGCCTCGCAGAGTTCTGGGATTTCTGGCACATCCCACCAGCCAGTTTCAAGCTCTTGAAGGAATGCTATTTTTTTTTTTTTTTAAAGAATGCTAGTTTGGATGAAGAGAACATACCAAAAAGGAAAGAGCAATGGGCTCTTGGGCAGCAACATAAAGCAATGTTCTTCCTACAGTTGGCCTGAGGTGAACCATAAAAATGGTGCGCTGCTCTCTCGACCCAGGAAATCTCAGTGTCAGGCAGCTAGAGAGGACCGCATTTGGGTGTTCACAGTGAGAACACTATGATGCTTCCCAGACCACTGAGTGTGCGTACCTTAAGGGCCATCCTGTGTCTGAAAGATGTCACCCTACAGAAGCAATGTGTGCCCTTCCAGTGTCACCACGGCAGAGCTGGCAGGCACCCAGGCCAAGCAGTGGCATTGAACACTGTATTGGTTGCCAAAAAGAGGGCTGGATTTCTGCTGCACATGCTTGAAAATGCAGAAAGGAAAGAAAGAGAGAAAGAAAGGAGAAATACCTAGGATTTGATCTAATGAAGGATGCAAAAGACCTCTACACTGAAACCTACAATACTCTGAAAAAGGAGATTGGAGCAGATGGCAGAAAATGGCAAGATCCTTTGCTGTTGGGTAGGAAGAACCTGTAGAATAAAATGGTCATAAGTCCAAAACTGTTATACAGATTTAATGCAATTCCAATCAAAATTTCAATAGGATATTTCACAGAATTAGAGAAAACAATCCTAAAATTCGTTTGGAATCAGAAGACACCTAAAGTATCAAAGGCAATTCTGGGCAACAAAGGCAAGGCGGGGAACATCACAATCCCTGATTTGAAATTATATTATAAAGCTATGGTGATAAAAACAATGTGGGACCCCAGTTACACACACACACACACACACACCCCAAAAAACAAAAAACCGAACAGACAAACAAAAAACAGTGTGGCAACTGGGGAGATAGCTCAGTGGCATAGTGCCTTCCTGGCAAGTACAAGGTCCTCAGTTTGATCCCCAGAATCCTGGATGTACCATCCCAGACATGGTGGCACATGCCTGTAACCTCAGCATTAGAGAGACTGAGACAGGAGGATCACTATGAGTCCTAACTGCGTAGTAAGACCCTATATTAAAAAACAAAATTAAATTAAATTTAAAAAGTGTTTTACTGGCCAAAAAACCCCAAAAAACAGACCCAAAGACCAATGGAGCAAAGGTCCAGCCAGATAGCTCAGTAGACCAACGCATCTGCTTAGGCAGGCACAGCAACTGGGGTTCGGTCCCTGGCGTGCCATGCTGGCCCCCCAGGGTACAAGGAGATGTCAACGGAGAGCGGGTGTGGTGGCGCTACTGCAACCCCAGCTCTAGGGAGGCTGCAAACAGGAGGCGCACTATGAGTCCGATCTGCGCAGTGAGACCCTGTAGGCCCTGTACGAAAAATACATTTAAAAATTTAAAAAATAAAAAGAAAAGAAAAATCAATGGAACAGAGTAGATGATGCTAACTGAAGATGTCGCAGATCTTTTCAGGAAAATTGCAGTACTCTGAAGAAAGAGACCGTAGAGGGTTTCAAACAATGGAAAGACATATGTCCATTCTGTATCTGTGTATTCAAAGTGGTTGGGATGGATATATAGTTGCGTTCTCTTAATGAATAGAATGACTTGTTCTAATGGTGTTTGTAAGTAGTATCTCAGGTCCGCATCTTGTACAGCAATTAACCACTAAGAAGAATGTATGCAGTGTGTTAGTTATTGAAACTGTCCTACTGATTTGATTTGAAACTGTCTCATTGCTATCTGTTTATCAATAAAATTTTGAAAAAAAAAAAAAAGGAAAGATATTCCCTGCTTCTAGATAGGAAGAGCCAACATTGTGAAGATGGCCATACTCCCAAAATTGTTGTATAGATTGAATGCTATTCCTATCAGACTACCACCAACATACCTTCCAGACCTAGAGAAATTGTTCCTAATATTTATTTGGAACCAAAAAAGACCTAGAATAGCAAAGGCAGGGGCCGGGGAGATGGCTCAGTGGAAGAAGTGCTTCCCTGGCAAGCACAAAGGCCTGAGTTCAATCCCTGGTTCCGCAAAAAGAAAAAAATAGCAAAGGCAATCCTGGCCAACAAAGACAAAGCAGGAGGCATTACAATTCCTGACTTGAAACTACACTACAAAGCTACTGTAATAGGGGCTGGTGAGATGGCTCAGTGGTCTAAAGCACCCACTTAGAACAAGCTTAGCAAAGCACAGGGACCGCGGTTCAATCCCCCAGCACCACATGCCAGCCAGCCTCACCCCCAGGCAGGCTGAGCTGTCCACACACACACACACACACACACACACACTAAATAAATAAATAATAATTTAAAAAAAGAACTAAAGAACATTAGGGCCCCTAAATTTAAAGACCCAATCGAGAAATGGGCATCCGAGATGAACACACACTCCTCAGAGGACGAAATTAAAGAAGTGAACAAATATATGAAAAAATACTCCTCATCACTAGCCATCCATGAAATGCAAATTAAAACAACATTGAGGGGCCAGGGAGATGACTCAGTGGAGTAAGTGCTTCCCTGGCAAGCACAAGGGCCTGAGTTCAATCCCCAGTTCTGCCAAACAAGAAAAGCCAACATTGAGATACTATCTCACCCCAGAAAGAACGGCCATCATAAAGAAATCAACCAACAACAAATATTAGAGAGGCTGTTGGGAAAAAGGAACCCTTCTCCACTGCTAGTGGGAATGTAGACTGGTGCAACCATTATGGAAATCAGTGTGGAGACTCCTTAAAAAACTAGGACTGAAAATCCCATTCAAGCCTGCTATCGCCCTACTAGGAATTTTCCTGGAGGAACTGAAAGCATCATATCATAGTGATATATGCATACCTATGTTTATAGCAGCACAATTTGTGATAGCCAGATCTTAGAAACAACCAAGATGCCCGTCACATGTGGAATGGTTGAAAAAGATGTGGTACTTTTATATAATGGAGTATTACTCAGTTATAAAGAATGATGAACTTGAAGCCTTCATATATAAGTGAATGCCACTTGGAGATATTCTTATAAGTGAAATAAACCAGACCCACATGTGTAAATATTGTATTGTCTCCCTAGTATAAGAACTTAAAAGAGGAATTTTATACAGAAAGTTACAACACAAAAGGAATGCGAGAACTTGAGGATTGGACAATGAGGAGTGGGCAAGGAGAGAAGCTGGGAAACATGACAGGGGCAAAGCCATGCATTTGTACACACGAGATGGGTGGG
>NW_004524618.1:1387046-1389090 GCF_000260255.1 Octodon degus
TAAGAAGAATATATGCAGTGTATTATTTGTTGAAACTGTACTTCCAATTTGATTTGAAACTGTCTCATTGCTATCTGTTTATCAATAAAATTTTGAAAAAAAATCTAAAGATTAAAATAGAAACATTAAATCTTCTGGAGAATAGAATAGGTAAAACTCTTGAAGACACTGGTATATGCAAAGACTTTATGAATAAAATCCCAATCACACAAGAGACAATCAACAACGAGGCTCTCATCTTACTAAAAAGTTTTTGCACAGCAAACAAAACCACCAACAAGGCAAAGAGACAACCCACAACGTGGGGAAAATATTTTCCAGCTGTTCCTCAGATAAAGGATTACAGTCAAGAACAAATAAAGAACTCAGAAAAATCAGATTCCCAAATTTAAAGATCCAATTCAAAACTAGACATCTGAGTTGTTGTTGTTTGGTTTTTTTTGTTTGTTTGTTTTTTGTTTTTTTGTTGTTTTTTTTTCGGAACTGGGGATTGAACTCAGGCCCTTGCACTTGCCAGGGAAGTGCTTATTCCAATAAGCCATCTCCTCGGCCCTGACATCTGAGATTAATACATACTCCTCAGATGAAAAAATACAGGGAAGCGCTTATTCCACTGAGCCATCTCCCCAGCCCTGAAAAAATACAAACAGCAAATAAATATATGAAAAACACGCCACTGGTCATTCATAAGATGCAAATTAAAACAACCCTAAGATTCCATCTCACCCCAGAAAGAATGGCTATCATCAAGAAATCAACCAATAAGGGCCAGTAAGATAGCTCAGGGCACTAAGCAACTGCTTAAGCCAGCTCAGGGACCAGGGTCACATCCCATGTCAGCCCAGCCCCTGGCAGTGCTGAGCCTGCCACAGAGACTGGGTGTGGTGGCCCATGCCTGTAATTCCAGCGCTGGGGAGGCTGAACACAGAAGGATCACTACAAGTCTGATGTGTATAGTGAGACCCTGTCCCAAATACAGAAAGAAAGAAAGAAAGAAAGAAAGAAAGAAAGAAAGAAAGAGAAAGAAAGAAAAAAAGAAAGAAAGAGAGAAAGAAAGAAAGAAAGAAAAGAAAAAAAGAAAGAAAAGAAAGAAAGAAAGAAAGAAAGAAAGAAAGAAGAAAGAAGAAAGAAAAAATAAGTGGGGCCAGGAGATGGCTCAGTGGAATAAGCGCTTGCCTGGCAAGTGCAGGGGCCTGAGTTCAATCCCCGGTTCTTCAAAGAAGAAGGAAAGAGAGAAAGAAGAAATCAATCAACAGCTAATGCTGGTGGGCTGTCCGGGGGAAGGATCCCTTCCCTATTGCTGGTGGGAAGTGCAGACTGTGGAACAACTGTGGAAACCAGCATAGAGATCCCTCAGAAAACTAGAATTAGGGGTCTCATTCGACCTAGCTATTCCCTTTCTGGCTATCTTCCCAGAAGAATTAAGAGCCTCACACCACAGTGATGTGTGCGCACCCATGCTTATGGCAGCACAATCTGTAATAGCTAAATCTGGGAAACAACCCAAACGCCCATCGACTAAGGAAAGGATAAATAGATGTGGTCTTTTATATAATGTAGTATTACTCAACCATAAAGAAGGATACAATGGAGATTTTATAGATAAATGGCTGCAACTTGAGGCCACACTCATAAGTGAAATAAACCAGATGGAATGCAGAAACATGGCGTTGTCTCCCTGGTGTGAGAGGCTGAAAGAGTGGCTAAGGTCCGGCGTAGAGCAGGCGTGGTGAAATGGGAGGGGACGTCAAGAGGAAAGAGAAAAGAAAGGCTTGTGCTGATACTGTTTGGACAATTTCTTTTCCATAATTTTATGGAAAAACAAATAGCAATGAGACAGTTTCAAACCAAATTGGTAGGACAATTTTAATAATTAACACATGGCATACATTCTTTCTAGTGGTTAACTGCTATACAAGATGTGGACTTGATATCCTATTTACAAACAACATTAGAACAAATCCCTCTATTCATTAAGAGAATGTAACTATATATCTATCCTAACCACTTTGAATACACAGATACAAAATGGACATTCATCTGT
>NW_004524618.1:1390825-1392936 GCF_000260255.1 Octodon degus
ACCTCACTATCTGTCTGAATATCAAACATCTTAGGCATAACATGGAACAGGTATTTTTCATCAAGTATTGATATGTTGAACTTTAAGTCCCTATGTTTGGACAATTAAATGCTAGTATCTTGTGCTGTAACTAATTTAAAGATAACAATACGGAATGTATTAACCATTGTTACCCTTCTAACATCTTTATTAAAATTTTGTTTGTTGTTTCTTTAAAATAAAATTATTTTTCAAAAATGCAGAATCACCCCAGTTCTGGGGAAAAAAAAAAATGCGGAATCATGCTGAGCCTGAGGGTTTGGCTCCGCCTCTTGGTCCCTGAGCACGCGCAGCAGCACAAAGCACTGGAATGGGCTGCCCCGAGCAAGCGCTGAGCTCAGCTCGGCCTAACCTACCCGTGTGCTCCCTGCACGTGAGTGGATCCCTGTGGAAAAGAAACATATTATTCCCAAACCAGGAAAGGCGACTGCACAGAAGGAAAGGATATTCCAGAAGGAATAAAAAAAAAACCTATGGTACAGGAATAAATTCTGCATAAAATGCCGGATGTGGTGACGCACGCTTGTAATTCCAGCACTCTGGAGGTTGAGGCAGGAGAATTGCCACAAGTCCAAGGCCAGCCTGTGCTATATAGTGAGTTTAAGGACAGCGTGAACTGTATAGCAAGATCCTGTCTCAAAAACAACTAAAGAGCCAGCCAAATAGCTCAGTGGATTAAAGTGCCTGCAAGCAGGTATCCGGGCCCGGCTTCGATCCCCGCGCCTGCTGCGCTGGCCCCGTCCCCGGGTCACGCTGAGATGGCAATTGAGACAGGTGGTGGCGCGCGCCTGAGATCCCAGCTCTTGGGAGGCTGTAAACAGGCGGATCACTAGAAGTCTGATCTAGTAGTGAGACCCTGAACGCCCTGTAGACCCTTCCCTAAAAAAAAAATACAATAAAAACCCCAAAAACAAAAAAAAGCAGAATGAAGAATGAATACATGCTACCCGACAAGCAGGCTTGGAAACATGCCAAGTGAACCAAACCAATCGCCAAAGACTGCGCCTTGCACATCTCCATTTATATTAAGCCTTTACCAGTGCAATCATTTACATATAGGACGAACCAAAATTCCACATTTTTATCAATTTGTATAGGCTAACAAGAAAAATTAAAAGGTCAATTTTATCAAATTTACTCAATAGTTTTTCCTGTGTATTCTGCGTGTGGCAAACCTTAGAGCATTCGATACACAATGTGCGTCACAACCTGGGGTCTAGCAATTTTTTTTTCTTTTTCCAGCACTGGGGATTGAAGTCAGGCTGTTGCGCTTGCCAGGGCAGCGCTTATTCTACTGAGTCATCTCCCCGGCCCTGAACTCCTTTGTTTTGAACAAATAACAGACAAGGTCCAGTCAACTCTGTCAGTGCCACTCACAGAATTATGATGATCACTGACCACTACTGGAGTATTTTTAGTTTCATTTATTCTTTCGAGTTCTATCATTTCCATATTATGAGTAGCTGAAATAAGGAGAAGGCCTTCTGATCTGTCGCTCCATAGCACAGATCTTCCCGCTCTGTTGCGCTAACATTTCTCCCTTTTTCAGTTTTTAATTTCACAGATCTTTTGCCACATCCTCCCTGTAGTGGTTGATTGATTGTGTCAACTTGAGGAGGTTACAAAGTTAAGCAAATTGGCTCAGCAGTCTGCACCCTGGAGTGCAGAGGATCTGCCCCAGGCCCGCTCCTGCCTGGATGCTATGAGAAATGAGAAGACAGGGCGGGCTTCCACCCTTCGGGGCAGCTCTAGGCTTTGCCTTCAGCTTGGACGTTGGCTGGCGTATGGTGCAGACTCTTCAGCTTCTGCCCCGCATCTGTTGGCTTTCTGGGGTAGACTCACCCGCCTTCTGCCGCAGACCCCTTGACCTCCTGATCGGACTCACACAGGTCGCTGTGGGGGCCTCGGACCTTGGACTGAATCCTGCAGTCTCCAGTGCACAGGCACCCTCTGAACTCTTTATCCAACTCTATGGTTCACCATCAAAAGCCAATGTTGGGCCAGGGAGATGGCTCAGTAGAGTAAGCGCTTCCCTGGCAAGCACAAGGGTCTGAGTTCAATCCCCAGTTCCA
>NW_004524618.1:1393255-1421425 GCF_000260255.1 Octodon degus
TGGCATGTGGTGCTGGGGGATCGAACCGCGGTCCCTGATGCTTGCTAATTGTTCTAAGTAGGTGCTTTAGACCACTGAACCATCTCTCCAGCCCCTTGACACAAGATCTTGCTATGCAGTTCAGGCTGGCCTTGAAGTCATGGCAATCCTCCTGCCTCAGGCTCCCAAGTGTTGGGGTTACAGACATGTGCCAACACACCTGGCTATATGGTCACTTTGTACTGTAAAAGAATACCACTGAGTTCTTGTGAAGTATAAAAATTATATATTTAATGTATTTATGACAATAGTTTTTATAGATTGTAGCACAAAATTTTAGGTTGTTTTTCACAAATAAGATAAACACACAAAAAAATAAGATAAACACAAATTAGTAAAAGAAAATAACCAAATACCAGGCATAGTGGCACATACCTATAATTTCAGCACTCAGGAGGCTGAGGCAGGAAGATCACAGTGAGTTCAAGACCAGCCTGAACTACATAACAAGACCCTGTCTCAAAAACAAAAAAGAAGAAAAAAGAAAAGAAAAAGAATTTTTTATTAGATTTCACTAGAAGCAAATATCAAAAGGCAAATATAAGCGTAAGTGGTAGTGTACACCTATAATCCCACCACTTGGGAGGCTGAGACAGGAGCGTCACTGAGTTCCAGATCAACCTGAACTACATAGTGAGATCCTGCCTCAGAAAACAAAACAAAACAAAAAGGTGAATACAGTGTTGTAAATAAAAAAAGTAAGCAAAAAATAGCCAGTGTAAATCAGACGTACAAGGCATGTCTCATGCAAACAAGAATGGACGGGTTGAAATGACACCCGCCCAAGTGATGCTCAGGGTAAAGTGTTAGGAGGCCAAGTCCAGAAGGCGCAAAGTGACGCAGAAGGAAACAGAGTGAGGCCACCCGGGAGGGGACGATGGGGAGGCCTAGGACAGCTGCTAAGGCACAGAGCTCCCCCTCAGAATACGAAACGCAGCCTCCTCTCACGTGTGCTGGCGGCTACCCAACTATGGGGTCACCCGAGAAACTGCTGAATGTATACTTCAGACAGATGGGTCATTTCTGATAAGGATTATATCTGATGCTTTTGTGGAGAAAAAAGGGGAGAGTGTAGTAGTAGAGGTGGAGTACTGTCCCTGACTTGGGGACTTACGCTGGGTCACTGGCTGGTGTTCAAGGAGGCATCCGGGCCTGCAGCAAGGCCTGGAATTCTGGATCAGAGCATTCGGGGCTTGATCTTAGAGCTCCGAGCTGTCAGACAGCTGGATGTGACTACTGGCCACTGAAATGCAGCTGCCCCAGGCTGGGTTGTAAACTACACACAAGTTAATCATTTCTATATTGATTACGCATTGCAACGACGCCATTGAGCTCTGTTGGCTTGCAGGAAAGGTATTACTAGTGTTCTCCACGTTTGCAGTGTGTGATGACTGCCGTCATGGGGAGGTGCTAGAGGCCCGCATATTAGTGTCACTTTTAAAAATCATGTTTAGGGGCCGGGAGATGGCTCAGTAGAATAAGTACTTCCCTGGCAAGTGAAGGGCCTGAGTTCAATCCCCGGGTCTGCCCAAAAATAAAAAAATAATTTTTTTTAAAAAATCATGTTTATTTCCCTTTTTAACATGGCTACTAGAAAAAAAAAATATTTACATGTATGGTTCAGGCTCCTGCTCGTTGGACGGAGCCATCCCGGGTAGTGGGAAGCCACCGAGGGCTCTTCAGCAGGGCAGGCGCGAGCAAAGGCTCAGTGAAAGGCTGATGGCCACCCGTGGGGCTCGAAGGCTGCACAGCTGCAGAGACTGCGGGCCCGCGAAGCACGAGCGGCCACCGACAGCCTGTGAGCCGCGCGCAGAGAGCTGCGCGCCCACCTCGCGTGTGGACCCTGGAGCTGGAATCCCACCCAACTTCCAGGTCTCGCGGCTGGAGGTCTAGATCGGCAGCACAGCGCCTGCCTGACAAGTGTGAGGTCGTGAGTTTGATTCCTGATACCTAAGACAAACAAATTCACACGATAAATCCTTGATTTTCTCCCAATCATTTAAAATAGAAAAGCCATTCTTGGGCTGGTGAGATGGCTCAGTGGTCTAAGGCACCTACTTAGAACAAGCTCAACAAAGCACATGCACCGCGGTTCGATCCCCCAGCACCACATGCCAGCCAGCCCCGCCCCCTGGTGGGCTGACCTGGCCACACACACACACACACACACACACTCTTAAAAAAAAAAAAAGGAAAAGCCATTCTTAACTCGTGGGCTATAAAAACAGCGGCCCTCGGGCTGGCGTCTGGGAATGCCTTCGGGCACCACCCGGAGGAGGCTGCAAGCCCCGCAAGGCCGGAGAGCTCCGCGCCACACGCAATCCGGAGACCGTGGAATCAGGAGCTCCCGCCTCCTGGTGTCACGTCGAGGAACTTGAGTCTTCGAGAGGTCACACAAGGAAGACGTTCCAAAGACAGGGCGTAAGCCTGAGAAGAGCTCCGGCTCCACCTGAGAGGCTGCGTCCCGCCCAGGGCCTCGGACCGAGCTCCTCCCTTCATTCATTCATCCTTTTGTTCTTCTTTTATTTCTTGACTGCATGGGAGCGCTGAAGAGTGAGATATTGATCAGATTTGGTCGCTGACCAGGAGGAACTCAAAGCACAAAACAAAGATATTTCAAGATGAATATCCTGAGTGAGAAATCCAAAATATAAATAATTTCAGTGAAAAATAGATGTGAGATGATAGGGAGGGAGGGAGGCTCTCTGGAGGAGAGAGAAGAGGAGGAGAGAGAGGAGGAGGAAGAGTAAAAAAGCGCGAGCTGCCGCTGCGTGCACGTATGTGTGCCCACTCCCCGACGTGACAGCAATTATTAAGCGCCACAACCATGTACTAATAAAATTTTTAAAATAAAAATGAATGGGCATTGCAGGTTGGGGAGAGCTCAGCCTTCGGACTGCGGGGTGAAGACCCGGAGGAAGCGCGGCCGGGAACAATCGGGCCAGGGGAAGGATCCGAGCTGGCTGCGGGAGGGCCCGGGGATCAGCATCCTGAGGCTGCCCTGAGGCTGCGGCTTCCAGGGCGCGGGACCAGGGAACGAGGCAGCTCTGCTGCGCGGAAAGCGACTTTGGAGACCCAAGTGGAGCTGCAGAGGCCGGGTCTGAGGTTAAGCCTGGTCTGGGCGGAGAGGAAGGCGCAGAGCTTTCGGCAGCCAGGCCGAATTCTGGGAATCCGCGCTGGCAGCCCGCCAGGCAGAGGGCTGAGCAGAGGTCCTCCAAGGAGGCGACAGTCTGGAAGGGCACAGGGACGGATGGACGAGGAGCGGCAGGGCGGTGAGATTCCAGCACGCGGTGCTCCGGGCCAGCAAAAGGAGCGCAGGCTGGGAAGGAAGTGGGGAGGGGCCCCCGCAGCCCCTCGGTGCCCCCCGCAGCCCCTCGGTGCCCCCCGCAGCCCCTCGGTGCCCCCCGCAGCCCCTCGGTGCCCCCCGCAGCCCCTCGGTGCCCCCCGCGCCGCCAGCCAAGGCAGCGCCTGGCCTGCCGTCAGGATTTCCCGGCTCTGCCCTTCTTGGCTCGGCCTCCTCAGCCGCAGCGAGATGCAAGGCCCGAGGGTGAGCAGCACTCAGCACGCTCCGCGAGCCTAACACCTAAGGTGACCCAACCGCCAGCTCCCGAACTGCCCAGGGCGAGCGCGGTCCTGCTCCAGGGTCGCAGGTCGGTCAGCTCCAGGCCAGGACTGTGCCCTTGTTGATGGAGGCCCTCCCTAGCTGGGACCAGTTTTCTTGTGTCGCATTGTGCGTGTGTTGGTTGTGAGCCCTGGGCTGCCCCCACACGCTGCTCTGTGAGGAGTGACAACACTGTGCCCAGCTTTGTGCAAGACCAGCACAGGACAAAGTCACAGCCCTGCTGCGGGGCAGGGGACACCCCCGCAGGCCCCGCAGCAGGCCTTTGGGTCTTACAGCTCTCCCCGCCCGAGCTTTACTTCCTAGGTGCTCTGCACGTGCAGAACTATGTATGAGATGGGACCGGGGAGACGGCTCAGTAGGATAAGCGCCTGACTGGCAAATGCAAGGATCTGGGTTCAATCCCCGGCTCCACAAAAAAAAAAAAAAAAAAAAAGAGACTCCTGAGAACTATGTATGAGAACAGGCAACAACATCTTGTTTATAAATACATAGATCAGCCTTGAGGGTGCCAGGCGCCAGCCCCCGAGCTCACGCGCCTGAAGATGCAGAAGTGCACCCCAGCCAGTGTACACCCTGCACGGGGCCGGGCCTTGGCTGGGGTTGGAAGAGGGTTGGGGGACGGGGGTGACCAGAACCTTGTTCTGTATTCTTTTGTGCTTTGAAAAGCACCAAACATATGCATCACCTATTTTTTTTTTTAAGGTTTAAAACTGTGGGCCCTTCTGTTTTTACATAGCCAAGTACACAGTGGGCTCGGTCTCCAGTTTTGCCTTCCGCACCTTGTGCCTTTGTGCACAGCCTAAGTCGCCAAAGGCAGGGCCTGGGGCTCGCTTTTTTTTTTTAATTTGGAATGCTTCACGAATTTGCGCGTCATCCTTGCGCAGGGGCCATACTAATCTTCTCTGTATCGTTCCAATTTTAGTATATGTGCTGCCGAAGCGAGCACCCGGGTCTCGCTTTCACCGTGTGGATTTAGAACTCTTCTCCGAGTCAGTCGGCCCAGCTGGAGGGCGAGGGGCCCTTGCCACCGTCCCCACAAGGGAAGCT
This sequence comes from Octodon degus, assembly GCF_000260255.1. NCBI lineage: Eukaryota > Metazoa > Chordata > Mammalia > Rodentia > Octodontidae > Octodon > Octodon degus. The sequence continues at coordinate 1,397,964 of NW_004524618.1, forward strand.
TCGAGAACTGCCTATCTACTGGTAAAGGGTTTCATGATCTGGGGATGAAAGAGAATATATTAACACAAAATACTCCTGCTTTTTAAGTCCACATCCTTCTGGGGAAATCTAATACAAAGGCATCAGATCCATTTACAGTTGCCGCACTGAAGGGGAATGTCAATTAGTGACATTAACAATCGTCATTTTCTTTGTAAGTCTATTTGACGACTGGGGGCTGCTGGAATTGTGCTACCTGAGCTTCTGTGTTTGAACAAGGACATCTCAGCCTGACCTGCCTGGAACAGGCCGGAAGCTGCCCACCTCCTTAGGGGTCTCAGCTGAGAGTCGGGCTTGGTGGCCCCGAGGGCTGCCTGGACAGTGCTGGCCTGGCCTGCTGCACCCAGAGCTGTGTCCTGCTCCCTGTGCCCTTCCTCCCGCACATCCTCCTGTGGGCTGGGGCAGAGATGCCGCTGGGTGTGACGCCAGGCACATGGCTGCTTGACTAGGCCCAGTGAGGTGAGACATAGAAGTGAGTCCCCTGTCAGTTCCAGGACAGACGGGTGCTCGCCGCAGGCAGGAGGCCCCGCCAGCCCACAGTGCATCTCTGCTGCCGTGGGAACCGAGGGCTTAGCCATGTCTGCGAGTCCCTCTTCAGGGTCACAGAGCGGGAAAAGCAGTGGCAAAGCCGGAGTCTTGGGCAGTCTCAGTGCATGACGCACCTGCCTGGCCTGTGTCCCCCAGCCGTCCGAGATGGTTGGCGTAGAAGGACTTGGCTTTCTGTGCCCTCCCTGTGCCTGCGGTCGCCTTTCTTCACCACGAGCTTCAAGGGGGTGCGGTGAGCCCCGCTGCCGCCCCGGGCCCCCTTCCTCCCAGCTGCCTGGCTGCTCAGTCTCCCTGCAGTAACCAAGCCCCTGCCCGCCTTCCCCGCAGCCCAGCCCTTTTCTTATTGTTGCCGCCTGTTTCCATTTGCTCCTTTTATTCCCCAGGTTTTCCTTGACTCTGATGTTTTTCCCCCTGCTGCACAACAAGCCCTTCTGATCTCTGTGAAAGGCAAACCCGTGTCATTCTTCCAAATCATCATTGTATGACATGTTTTTATATCAGCCAGACAAAGGAGCTATTTGATCGGGGGTATGGTGTGTGATTGTAAGAAATTCAGCTGGTCGGTGGCAACCATTGTTCCCCAAGCGGCTCTCTGACCCCATTCTGTTCCTGGAAAAACTCCCTGAGAGTGGCCTCTATTCATGGAGTCACTCCAGCCCAGGCGCACTCTGGGAGCATGCTCGGCTCCTCCTGGTGTCACTGATAGCTGCCCGAGGCCACCCTTTAACTCTTGCATCAGCATCGGGTTTCCAACCCCACAGCTGTTATCACTGCGGAGCTCAGGGGGTTAGAGATACAGGCCGCTCTCTGCTCTCCCTCTTATCTTGGAGAAATTCAACCTTCCTTTGAGATGGTCATTTGGAAATTACCGTCTGCTGCTCTCTGAGCAGCAGCTCTGGCCTCCCCACTTGTCCCAGAGGACGAGCCTCCCAAGCACAGCTACCTCTAAGGCCCTTGACTGGCTGAGTGGCGGGGTGGGCGTGGAGGTCCCCTGTGCAGCCCCCAGGCGCACAGTACCCTGAAGATGAGGCTCCCACATACCACCTTCAAGCACTCGCAGTACAGCCAGGTCCCTTGCATGGAAGGCTTCGCTTTGGCCTTTGGCCTCCACCCACTGTGGAAAACGAGAAAGGTGACCTGCGTCTGTGGACATGCCCACTGTGTTCCTGCACGCTCTTCTCTACGATCTCAGGCTGTGAAAGCAGTGTGAAGTGCACCCAAACACGCTAGCCCAATCGCACTGCAAACAAGCCAGCTGACTGAGACACCCAAAGCAAATCAATCCTTCTAAAGGTCCAGTTTGTCGGTCGTAGTGTTATGTACCTGTGATCCCAGCACTCTGGGAGGCTGAGGCAAAAGGACTGCAAGTTCAAGCCCAGACTGGATAACTCAGGGACTTAGAAAGATCCTGTCTCGAAAAAAAAAAAAAAAAAGTTTGGAAGGACTGGAGATACAGCTCAGTGTGAAGGCCCTGGGCTCACTCCTCAGTACCATAATAGAGATCATAGACAGGTAGATGATAGTTAGACAGATGACAGATAGACAGACAGACAGATAGGCAGATAAGGTCGACGTCCATCCTGCTCTAAGTGTGAATCTCAGCATCACACTGCATAGAACAATTCAGGGAATACTGGAAGATTCTTTTGAGTGTCTGAGAACCAAATGCTTGGGAATTCCTCACTAGCACTGTGCTCATCAACAGAGACAGACCGTTCAAGATCACTCAAAGCCAGCGCAAGCAAAGCCTCACTCTAAAGCTTCTGGTTCGTTTTCCCCCCAGTTCATTTCTAAATTCATTGCTGCTTTTCCTAAAAAGCTGGCATTAGATTATTAGACTGCTGTTATTTGTCTGCTTCAACTGTGTGGAAGTCAGAACCTCAAGCCAGAAACGCACCAACTTAGGAGTCCACACTCCGAGTGCGGCTCCTCCGCCCACCCCACGTTTCCTGTGCCTGGAGCCAACCAAATGGCTTTTCCAGTTAGAGCCTTGTGTGGCTTCTCCCAAGTCACTTCTCTCTGGCCCTCAGGACACTCACGATGCAATATTGGAAACGCTGAGTGTGGCGCTGGGGACGTAGCTCAGTGGCAGAGAGCTTGCCTAGGGTGCCCAAGGCCCCGGCTTTGAACCTGGCACCACAAAACAACAAGCACACAAACAAAAACCACAAAACAATTAATGTTTACTAGTAACCAAAATATATATTGCCCATATTATTGATTCCTGCTACAACATGATGAACCTTGAAAACATGCTGAGGAGAGGAGGCTGACAAGGGCAGCACAGACAGTGCGGCTGTCTACAGGCCCGGAAGAGGCGGCCTCATGCAGATGGCAGGGCAGCAGCTGCCAGCGTTTAAGGAGAAGGAGGGCTACAGGGCTTCTTGTTAGTGCAGTGAAGATGACCTAGAGTTAGATGGCAGTGACGATCACGCCACATTGTCAGTGTACAAAGAAGCGCCGAATCATGCATTTTATTAAGCAAATTCTTTTTTTTTTTTTTTAATTGAACCGGGGATTGAACTCAGGCCTTTGCACTTACCAGGGAAGCGCTTATTCCACTGAGCCATCTCCCCGGCCCCGAATCGTGCATTTTAAAGGGGTAGGTTTTGTGGTACATGAATTCTATATCTACAGTGAAAAATCAAAAAGACCGGGGGAAATGCCATCTATATCTGCTACCCAGCACAGCATGGTGGTGCACGCCTGTAAATCATAGTACTCGGGAGGCAGAGGTGTTCTGCGGCCAGGGTGGCCCTCGGGATGCAGTTAGGGTCCTGGTCTTGTCCTGTCTTGCGCTCCTGAATTTCCTGCGCTTCTTGGGACTCTATCTGGATGTGCCTCTTCTTTCATAATGTGCTTCAAAGATCTTCTCCCCCTGACATCAGGCCTGTGCCTGGCCTTCACAGCTTTATCTTCCCTCATTCGTTCATCAGACCAGTATACAATCCCTGGTGGTGCCCTGCAGTATAGCAGTCAAGGAATATAGATGGAGTTTTCTTCCTTGCAGAGGTTCGCCGTGCATTGAGCAGACTGGCATTGAAGTCTCAGGTGGTGAGACCCGGACTGGCACAGAAGAGTTGGACCCAGGAGGCTGGCAGTTGCTAGGACACCCAGCACTGCACATTCTGGGACCACGGGGGCCTAGTCCTGGCATCTCACACGACACGAGGAGAATGCTTTCTTCCTCTTCAGTGTCCTCTCCCATCCCCGTGGTGGCTGCCCTCAGGATCACAGCCCGAGCAGCCGCTGAGCCATCCCCACACTGGGGCAGAGCCTCTTCGCTGGGGTGACACAACCCCTCTCAGACTGCCTGCCCTGGATGCTGTCTGGACCTTTTCTCCTAAGTACTTTGTGTTCTTGCCCACTTTTCTGCCCACTTACAAAGGCTTATAAGGTTAAGCCCCTCGCCCAAGGTCACACAGCTGATTAGTAACAAAAGGCAGGCTGGAAACCGTGGGTTCGGGCCTCAAAGTAAAGTCCTTCTGGGCTTCCATTGACGGGTTTATTTTCCCAACAAAGTGCCTGTGACCCAAAGAGGGAAAACCCAGGCAAATCCTGGGTCAGGTTTTTTGTTTTGTTTTTGCTTTGTTTTTTTCAGTACTGAGGGTTGAACCCAGGGCCACTACCACTAGGCCTCATTTTAAGCCTTTTATTTTTTATTTTAAGATAAGGCCTGAGTTGCCCAGGCTGGCCTGTAACTCGTGATCCTCCTGCCTCAGCATCCTGAGAAGCTGGGATTACAGAGTTATGCCACCATACCTGACTCCCAGGTCCATGTGTTTTTGTTTTGTTATTTTTAAACTTTTGTTTTAATTTTTAGCCTAGGCCTGAAGAGGTAGTGATAAACAAACAGTGAATGATCTCTTGCTTCTGTGAACCTTTGTGACCAAGTGCTGTGGCTGGGCACGTTCCTTGCCTGCAGAAGAGCGGAACCCCGGTTCCAAGCCCCTGTGCCAGTGTGACTTCTGAGACTAGGCAGGGGGAGTGACAGAGTTTGCTTCTTCCAAGATCCAAAAGAAAAAATTTACCCTCTGGGAGTCAGAGGGAAAAATGATTAGAGGGTAAGAACTCAGCTTTAAAAGGCCAGCGAAGCTGGATTTAAATCCTAGCTATATATCTTTGGAGGGAAGAAATTCCATCGTTTCTCTGAGCCCCATGCAGTTTTCTCGGTTGTTGATGAGGGCGAACAACCTGTCTCAAGGCTACAACCCTCATGGGAGCGGTGACAGCTCATGGTGCTGCTCCACTACAAGGGTGGATCGCGTGGGTGTCTCGGAGCTGTCCCTAGGAGGCAGGAAGAACTTAGCAGCAGTGGCTAGCACTGCTGTTACCTTTCCTAAAGTGACCTCTGATCTTTAGAGGGCTAAAGGTGCTGGAGTTGCTGGCCAAGTCTGCACAGATCCTATTTGCAGCCCTCCTACTGGGCCCATAATGCAGGGCAAAACTAAGGCACCCAAATTGGCCTCCATTCATTCACCAAAATCTAGGAAGCAACCACTGAAATCCAATACAGCCAGAATAATCAGGGGTGAAAGTGAGGAGTTGTAACCCCCTGTTTAAGAGGATAGTGAGTGAAGGCCGGGGTGTAGCTCAGCAGCGCTGTGCCTGCCTGGCAAGTACAAGGTCCTGAATTTGATTCCCAGTACGAAAAAAGAGAATAGTGAGACCACAGAAGACGACCTGGGAGATATCAGAGCGAGATAATCGAGGTCTTGCAGGTTGTGAAGTAGTTCAGCTAGGCAGAGGGGTTGGCACGTAAAAGACCAGCTCATGGAAGAGCGTGGAATATTTGAGAAATGGTAAAAAAGATACGCAGCCCAAGCACCTTCCAGAAAAAGGGAAGAAGTCTAGAAAGCCAAGGCCAGCTGTGGAAGCCCCACAGAATTGAATCTTGTCCTGTGGACAAAGGAAAGTGGAGATTCGGAGCCTGCAGGTGACTTGATGTGATCCTTGGCTTTGTTCACAAATTTGTTTCGGCTGCTTTTGAGCAGACCGACCGACTGCAGCCGGGGCCCTGGCTCTGGGGCAAGGAACGGCCCCGAGCCGCAGGAAGGCGGAAATCTGCTGCCACCCGAGCAGGGAAGACCCTCCGGAGAGAGCTCGGTCCCCTGCACGTTCTGCCTATATTTTCACTTTCTCCAAATCTCACAAAGGTTTGGAGGTGCCTCCAAAGACCAGGATTTTTCTTTAATGGAACAGGGCTAGGGCGAGCTCCTCCCAAAGTTCCTGTCTGCAGCACTCCTCCACCTGGCCTGGGAACCCACACACCTGGGCGAGCTTGACCTCTACTTCCTGATTAGTCAGCAGCGGCGTGAGCTGGGGTGTCACTCTCCGCTCCTCGGCGTGCTTTGCTTCTTCAACCAGATAGAATGCTTCGCTCTGAGACGCCCGGCACCAGGCAGCGCGTGGCATCGGTCACTTCGCCCGCTGCCTTCTGCTCTGTATGCTTAATTGTGTATGGCACCAGGAAATCAGCAGATCTGGCTTCAGATACTGCGCAGCCCCAAACCAGTGTGTGGCTTGGAGAAGTTAACTCACCCCGTTGAACTCCAGTTTCCTCCCTGTAAATTTGGAATACTCATACATAACACACTGGGTCATTAGAAGGTCAATGAAAGGAATATTGAAACAAAGCACAGTGGTATCTTGGTTTATAAATGTGCTTCTTTCCAAGATTCTTGTCGTGGAATTCTACCACTATATGTAAACCCAGCGCCTAGAACCTGAAGTACTCAGAATATTAATGTGAGCTGAGTGTGACGGCATCCCCTGGTAGGGCTTATATCAAGATGTCCCCCTCAATCTTGTGCACTCATGGCGGGCTCTTGGAGGTGACTGGGCCATGGGTGTGTGTGACACTGGCCCGTGGTGTGGCAACTGCATTAGTCCACAGTGGCCTTCCAGCTGGGAGCCTGCCGGGGACAGGTGGTCACTGGGGCATGGCCTGCAGTTGGGGCCTCTGCTCCTCCCTTGCTCCCCCACTGCTTCCTGCCACCACACCATGAGCCATCTCTCCTCTGCCACATCCCTCTGCAGGGCCACCCTGCCTTGGAGCCAGCCTGTTATGGACTGAAACCTCCACAGACTGTAGAGCCAAAATAAACCTCTCCCCTTTTTAATTTTCGCCCAGGAACAAGAAAGTAACGAAGGAGCCTGGGAGGTGGCTCAGTAGTATAAGCGCTTCCCTGGCAAGCACAAGGGCCCGAGTTCAATCCCTGGTTCTGAAAAAAAAAAAAAAAGAAACAAAGAAAGAAAAAAATAAAGTAACTAAGATATCCTATCCATAATCCCTGCTACTTAAGAGGCTGAGACTGGAGGACTGAAAGTTCAAGGCCAACCTGGGAAGTTTAGCAAGACCTTATATCAAAATAAAAGATAGGGCCTGCAAGATAGGTCAGCGGTCTAAAACGCCTGCGTAGGCAAGCTTAGGTAAGTGCACAAGGACTGCATTTTGATCCCCGGCATCACATGTGCCAACCCCACCCTCAAGGTGGGCTGAACCAGCCACACAAAAATAAATGAATAACTAAATTTAATATAAAAAGGGCTGAGATATAACTCAGTGGTAGAGCAACCAGGTTCAATCCCAGGACCACAAAACAAAACACCCAAACATACATATCTGAACATACTCCATAGATCCACAGGAGTCTTGGTGCCCAGACACTTTGCATAAAACATATTGCAGTGTGGATTTACCGTAAGGTGCGTTTATGCCTGAGTTTTCTTACCTGTAGAGGGTAACAATGCTGACTCAATAAAATTGAACAAACACACCTGTCTCCAGCTGTCTGCTGGTTACATGTCGCTCCCACACAGTGGTCATTCTCTTGTGCAGGGGACAGGTTCCAAGGCCCTCAGCAGAGGTGGAGACGGCAGCCAGCGTTGTAGGCTGGGTGTCCTTCCTCACATAGGCTCAGTCAATGCCTTTCCCCATATGAGTGCAAACGCAAAGCTAGCACGAGCTTCTTTCTCCTTCTTCATAATTTCACAGGGAGCAAATCTGTTTTTACTATAGATTGAAGCGACTTCAGTGTACAGGGGTGTGTGTGTGTGTGTGTGTGTGTGGTACTGAGGCTGAAGGCCAGGGCCTTTACACTGAGCTAAATACCTAGTCCTTCTTTTATTTGGTTATTTTGAGACAGTCTCACTAAGTCATTAAATTGCACAGGCTGGGCTTGAACTTGTAACCCTCCTGCCTCAGCCTCCCAGATGGATGGAGTCACAGGCATGCACCAACACACTTGGCTGCATTTTTTGTTTGTTATGTCTGGAATCTTTGGCATTGCATGTAAGGAAGTATTTCATGGCTTCTCTTTGGCAGATCCAAATTGCCAGCATCAGTACTCTTACCCTTCCAGGCAGCTACCCCGGGAAAGAGATGGCAGTGACTTGACCAGGCACTGTGGCACCACGACAGTGTCTGGTAACCACGTAGAGGGGCCACCAAGAGACCAATGGGCAAGAAGCACTGTGCTATGGACGTCACTGGACAGAAGAACGGCTGGTGTCGCGGCTGGACGGCTGGGATGGTATAGCTTTTACTGTGCTGCTTGGAGCATGGAATCTGAAGCTCTGGAGTGTACAGCTCTGGGGAGGAGGGCTGCTCTAAAGAGCCTGTAGTCCTCCTGGGAACAGGGACGCAGTGCAGGCTCCACCTGGGGAGGCCTCTTTATTAGCCCCGACTCTGCACAGTCCCCAAGCTGGCTTTCCTATCCGGCGCTCTAGTCCCTCGTTGTCAACACTTTAGAAACACTCAAGTGTGGTCACCGTCAAAGTTACTTCAGGTTTGTCTTGATGGTGAGAATGTCCTGTGCTCCTTACCCAGGCGCTGAATCCTGTGGCAGGCGCAGCCTGTCCTTGGGATGCTCCAGGCAGCGCCGGGCTCCAGTTGGGAAATTCCAAGGATGCTCCGAGAGGGCTGGGAACTGCAGGCAACCTTCAGGCCAGGACACTCGGGCAGCTCAGCTGCTGGAGGGGCAGAGCTGCCTTGGAGGTGGGCACGGAAGGCTCCCCTCTCAGTCCTGCGACCCCGAGGCTCCTTCCAGCCTTCTGTGCAGCAGGGTGGGGCTTACTCCATGCTGTGCACCACCACTCAGGACTTCTTCCACAGTGTGGGCCACCTGGGAAGGGTGAAGGAGGGCTTTGACCAGCAGCGGCGCCTGCTTGGTGCCCATCCTGTGCCGGGCACTTCTCTGTCACACACAGGAGACACCATCATGAGCTCCAGGGTACACACTGAGCTGAGGGCCTTGTCCCTTGCCCAGGGCCTCAGGATCCCAGCGTGATAAAGTGAGGGCCTGCTGGGTCTGTCTCGCCCCTGTGTCTCAAAGGGGCAGAAAGCCTTTATTTTTAGGTTCACTGGGGCTCTGAGGCTTAGCCCAGGCGTTTGACCAGCCAGGAGATGAGGTAGACCTAGAGAGCGGTACCATCGGCTCAGCTCGCAGGTGGCTTCACTCCGCTTGGCCTTCTTTTCCCTTTCAGTAAAAGCAGTGTGGATGGTGCAGGGTACAGGGTGGTATGGGGACCAGAAAGGACACAGTGGCCTGCCTGGCCCCTAGGAGGCTCAGCTCTGCCCTTCCTGCTGCCCGGTCGCGGCTGCCCTCTGGGGACAGGGCGGAGGCAGGGACCGCAGCCGCTGCACAGGGCCATACCGGTGCTCAGTGACGGCCTTCCCTGCTGTCCCTCCGCTGGGCCTGACTCCATCCCACAGACGGGGTAGCAGCTCCACAGTGCCAGTCCCAGCGCACAGCGGCCATGACTGCTTGGGTTTGTCTGCGGTGCTGCCTCCTGAGGCGGCCCAGGCTCCTCTCCCTCCCAGCACTTCCCAGCGGACTGGGAGCCTCACCTGGGCAGGCAGCCTGGGTTTCGTTCCTGGAAGCTTTGTCCCAGCTGGAAGCTCCTGGCTGCAGTAATCCCAGGTGTGAGTGGTCCGGCCAAGGGATCCCTTCTCCCGTGCCCTCGGGAGGAGCCATCCCCCTAACCGAAGCGCTTGGGTCCCATCTCCCCTGCTGCCTGCCTTAGCGTGGACACTAAGCACCAGGGAAGAAACCAAGGGCCCCACCCGAGCCCTGAGGCTGTCTTAAGTAGGCCTCCGCACAGCTTTCCTGAAGGAAGACAGTTCTGCTGGGAAAAGTTTCCAAACAAGCAATCTAGTTAAAGCCTTCACTCTTGGGATGAGGAGGCCAAAGCTTAGAAGAGAAATGTCCGTGAGGGTGTCGGGGCTACACACAGCCTTGCCCTCGGCCACCCCGCGGCAATGCAGACCACGCAGCTCCTGGCGCAGAGGGTACCACTGAGCGTGTGGCTCTGCAGCCACATGGGGTGGAAGGGAAGGAAGGCATGGCCCATGTAAGAGCTGGCATGCCACCCCAGAGCAAGCAGGACAGGCTCACTTGCAGGCTACGTGTGCCCTGGCAGTCCCCGTGTCCTCCTGGCCGGGCCTTTGGTGGCCTTGCCTGCTTCAGTGAAAGGAAGCCGAGGGAGAAGCCAGGCCTGCGAGACCCGGGCCACGACCTGTGCCTCCCCGGCTCCCAGGGCCTCAGGATTCCCTGCCTTCCTGAGCGCAGCCCTGGGTTCATCAGGGATCCTGTGCGAGCCTCAGGTGGTTCAATCAGCTCCCCTGAGGCCCCTCCCACAGTCGTGCCTCTGACGGGGGCCATTTTCAGGGTGCTGGTTGGACACTTTACAAACCTGTGTGAACAATCCTGACTGCTCTGTGAGGCAAGCAGGGCCGGGGTTTGTAGGGCAGGAACCCAGGCACAGAGCCAGAATGCGACCTGCGTGGGTTGTGCAACCAGGAAGGGACAGGGCCACCGCCAAACCCAGGCTCCGGCCCTCACCTGAGCCCCTGCTGCCTGCTGCCCCGTCTGCTGCTGGACTCCCTCCTTGCACCCCTCTGGGTCTGGGGTCACATCAGTGCCAGGCCACATCTGCACGGGCAGGGAGAGTATGCCGCAGAAGGTCCTGCTCCTTGGGACCCAACAAGCCTGCAGAGGGCTGCCCCCAGCTCCAGGGCCTCCCAGCCCCACCAAGGGGCACACCAGGCATGATCCTCCCATCATACAAAGCTCTGGGATCAAAGTCAATTTCAGGCATTACTGGCTTAGGCTCTGTCCAGCCTCACTTTTTTTTTTTTTTTTTTTCTTTTTATGTATTTAGTACAGGGTCTACCGGGTCTCACTACACGGATCAGACTCCTAGTGATCCTCTTGTTTTCAGCCTCCCAAGTGTTGGGATTACGGGCACGCCACCATGCCTAGTCTCACAGCCTCATTTTTAATTTTTTTTTTTTAATCAGGGCTAGGGGCGAGTGAGATAGCTCATTGGACTAAAGCGCCTGCTTGGGCAAATTTTGGCAAGTGCAGGGACCACGGTTGGGTTCCCCAGCACCACATGCTGTACCAGGCCCACCCCAGGGCAGGCTGAGCCGGCGACAAAGTCCAGGTGCAGTACTGTAATTCCAGCACTGGGGAGACTGAAACAGGAGGATCACTAGGAGTCCAAGCTGAGAAATGAGACCCTGTAACAACCAAATACATTAAAAAAAAAAAAAAAAAAAAGGGCTGGGGATCCAGCCCAGGGACTGGAGCATGCTAGACAAGGGCTCTACCACTTAGGTACATCCCCAGTTTTTTGTTTAGTTTTGTTTTGTTTTAATTTTTAGAGAGTCTCACTAAGTTTCCCAGGCTGGCTTCAAAATTATGACCCTCCTGCCTCAGCTTCCTGGGTAGCTGCGTGATAAACCTGTGTCACCTGCCAACGGAACCTCTGGCTTCCTTAGCGCTTTGACCTCTCAGCTCATCTACCTTCCAAAATGTTCTCAGAGCCCCAGCTCCCAGTCTCACCTCACTTCAGAGCATCTGTGGAAGCCGCACTCCTCCCCCAGCTGCCAGCACTCCTTCCCAGAAGCCCCTTGTGCTGCGGTACCAGAATCCTTTCCCTGGTGCCCCAGGAGGATCAGGCCCTGCTTAGGGAAAGCCCGAGGCAGGGCAGCCACCCAGCCCTGAGAAGCTAGGCCCCAGCTTGCTGCTGGCCTGGCCCGCTCTATCTGGACAGAGATCGGGTAGATCCTCAGTGGCATTTTACTCACCATGGATGTTTCATGAGTCTGCTCTTCATTACTGAGGCCAGGGCAGCAGGGTGGAAGCGGAGTGATCAGGGCCGGGTGGGAAGCGAGTGGGCAGGGCGTTTGTGAGGCTGGGGCCAGGGTCCTGTGTGCATGAGAACTTGGCTAAATGTGTGTCATCGGCCTGAAGCGACTGCTTCAGTGGAGCTCCTGAGAGAGCACTGGCCTAGCATGTTTGAGGCCTTAGGAGCCTCGCGGGTTCCTCTACCCCAGAAATAGTTGAACCAATTGAGTCACAGACTAGAAGAGAGAAGAGTTCAGACACAGGAGGTTTGGGGACATGGATGGTCCAGAGTGAGAGGCAGAGGGGAAGCAGGGACTTGGTGACCCTCAAATGTCCCTGACTGTCTCCACAGAGCTGCCCGCATCATGGTTCAAGATGCTGGTGCCCCTAAGCCTGGGCCTGGCGCCCCCACCCACCTTGGGGTGCAGGAGGGGAGCCTGCAAGCCCACCTAGAAGACCTCGGTCTCAGCTGCTCCTTCCTCCTTCAAGCAGCGCCCAGGTCTGGCCCCCATGTAGGCGTCTCCTTCTGGCCAATGCCTGGCCTCTGGGCCTTCGTGGTAGAGGCCTGCCACCATTTCCACTACTCGGCCTGGGTAATGCCCTGCTCTCTGCCCCGTGCTCCTGCTCCCACTCAGCACCCCCAAGGAAGGATGGAAAGCAAATCTCTGGACCCACCTGAGGGCCTTCGGCATCCTTCTCACTTGCTGGAAGAGGGGTCGAGGAGGAGCCAGGCTGCCCAACGAGGTTGGCTGAGGAGGGCCCAATGCGGGGGCCTGCCCAAACCAACAGTCATTTCTCGGGGTCAGCAAGAGATCCAGATGGAGAAGGGGCAACCACAGGCCCCTTGCAGACACTACCCTGCACAGGGACGCAGGATGCAGGGTGGCCCTGGAGCTCCCACAGTGCCCATTTCTCTAGTTCCCACCCACTCCTCCTCTCTGCTGTGCTAGCCCCAGCTGTTAATTCCCCTCCACTCTCTCCTTTGGAGTCTCCCTGGTTGCTATGGAAACCCAGTGGCCACAAAGGAAGCGGAATCTGGAAGTTCTGGGACATGCAGCCCAACGGGCCCTGCTTCTATGTCAGTCCGTGCAGGTTTGGGGGATGTCGCTGCAGCTTAAGAAAGTGGACTTTGTGCCTTCTTTAGTGAGAGACGATGCTGAGAAGGTCACACCAGAGCCATCCCTTGTTCGTGTGGGTGAATGTTCCCTGGAGACCCACGAGGTACCAGGCACGCAAAGTGCCTGCTTACTGGGGAGGTGAGGATCTGCAGACCAGAGGCTGGGAAACATAAACACCGAGAAAATATCTGACAGTGGTGAGTGACAGAGCAAGCAGAGTGACAGCACAGGTCCCTAATTTGTAGAGGCTTCTAGGGTCTGGGCCTAAGTGTGGCGGGAGAGGGCTCGAGTCAACCAGGCCCGAAGGAAACAGCGGTGGCCCGGCCGCAGGAGGAGTCTGAGCTCAGCTGGGGGTTGGGAAGTGTGGGTAGGGGTGAGGGGCTGAATGTGGCCAGACAGCGATCAATTTGGTTTTTCTGGTGTTTTAATCTTTTATTTGGAACAGGGTCTTGTTACACTATCGGCTTGGCAGCAGGCATGCGGTACCGGGGATCAAACCAGGGTCCTTGCCCTTGCCAGGCAGGCGCTTAGACTGCTGAGCTATCTCCCCAGCCCACATTGATGGATTTTGAAACTTGTGACTCCTGAGTGCAGAGAGGACCATAGGGGGGAAGAAATGGGGCGCTCTGGCTGCAGGGCTGAAAGCCCAGCTGGGGAGGCAAGGCTTGGGGCAGGGGCGGCTTGAAGGGGCCAGGAGGGCCGCCGAGGGCGCCGGGTCTGAAGGAACCCGGAGGCTCTGAGGTCAGACCAGCTCCATCGCGGGGCTGTGGGGAGGGAGATCGGGCGGCAGTGAAACCTCTGCCCACCCCTCCGCTGCAGGCCCAGAGCGAGGCCTTCCTCCTCCGCCACGCTGGCACAGCGCCCGGCACCTGCCGCAGCTCTGCTGCCACTTTATTTTTAATTAATTAATTTATTATACTGGAGATTGAGCCCAGTGCCTTAGCACGGAGCTATCCCCCCAACTCTTTAATATCTCTTTGCTTGTCTTAAGATGGGTTCTTGCTAAGTCACTAAGTTGCTATGGATGGTCTCCAATCTGTGATCCTCCTGCCTCAGCCTCCCAGAGTACTGGGTCACAGGCTTGCACCACCGCCGCAGCTGCAGCATCTGCCTTGGCAGTGTGCTGTCTGCACTCTGACCCCATGTGGGGTAGTCCAAGGCGTAGGCCTGGACCTCTCCTCTGTCTCCAGCACTCCTCAGGAAAGCTGAGCCGCCGGGTCCATTCCTTCTCCCCACACCCACAGCTGCCCTCTCCCACCCCCTCTTGGATGTTTAGCTGCCCCAGCTTCCTGCGCCCAAACCAAACTCCCACTGCTGCCCTCCTGGCCTCTCCTTCTTAGTGGCCGGCACCTCTGTCCCTCCACTTGCTCAGGGCAGAATTCCTAGACTCCTTTCCTTTCCACACAAACCACATCCAAACCCACCAGCAAATCCTGTCATCTCTACTTGCCAAAACCGTCCAGGGTTCTGATCTCGTCTCACTGTTCCCAGTCTGCTCCTTTGCTTTGCTTTGTTTTTTGAGACAAGGTCTCACTATACAGCCCAGGCCAGCCTTGAACTCACTATGTAGCCCAGGTTGGCCTCGAACTTGTGGTGATCTGCCTCAGCCTCCTGAGCGCTGGTATAACAGAGGTGCACCACCACGCCAGGTTCCCGATCCACTCTTAGCTCCTAGCTACATTATCGCAGCAAGCTCCTAACCTTGACCTCTTGCCCATTAGGTCTGTTCTCATATTCTTATTTTATTATTTATTTATTTATTTATTTTTGGTACCAGGGATTGAACTTAGGACCTTGCACTTGCCAGGCAGGTGCTTATTCATATTAATTTATCCTTCAAAAAAAGGCACCCTGAACTAAAGCAGCATAGAGCAGCAGCACACGGGCACTTGGCACAGCTTGTAGTAGCCAAGTCTTGCAAACAGCGCAAGCGAGCACCAACTGTGAATGGATACAGATGTGCGGGTTTTAATCCAGTGGAGTACTACTGTGCCATAAAGAAGGATAAGCCGGAGACATTCCTAGGCGAATGGATGCACTTGAGACCACACTCGTAAGTGAAGTAAATGTAGCCCGTGTGTGTAAGTACTGCAGTCTTTCTCTGGCGTGAGAGACCAAAAGTGTAAACAAGCACCAAAACGTACGTCAGACACTGTGAAGTAGGAAGGAAATGTTCAAACGGGGAAAAAGCAAAGGGGAGAGGGAGGGAAGGAGGGGAAAAAGAAAAGCTAGTAAGAGTCGGAAAATGGAAACAAAGCTCTATAAACGGGGGGGAGGGGTTGAAGCAGGGAAGGGTAAGGGGGAAACACGAATTTATACCACGTGCAGGTACAAATTCCCTACAATGAGCATGGTCTCGAATGTACCAAGAAAACAAGAGTTTTAATAAAAGTCACTTGGCCCGACCCACGGCGGCCACCGTCTCCAGGGAGCAGAGCTGAAGTCTTTCAGGGCTCATACGACTGCGTCTGCCCCCTTCCCTCTCTGGTCCACCTCAGCAGCACTGTCGCTCACGCCTGTGCCGCCACAGTCCCCTCTGGCACGGTCACCCCCACGCAAAGCCCCCGTCACATGCACTCCTGGTCGGATCCTCGCCTGGCGCTGGCTCTGTGCCCTGAGGGAAGCTGAGTTCTCTGCGGATGGGGCTTTGTCTCACGTTGCCTTGTTTGGACCCAGAGCATGGCTTGGCACACAGCAGGCATTCAGTAAAGATTTACTGAATGAGTAAGTGGAATCAGTGTGAAACCGGCAGTCTTTGGAGGCAGCCTGGGTCTCAAAGTGTAGCCTGACTCCTGGTATCAACTTGGGCTCTTGTCTAACGTCTTGTGATTTCTGCTCTGTGGGGAGGGCAGGGTCCTCACTCTTTTAGAAGACTCTAGAATGATGCCTGGGCCAGGTGTGGTGGTACACACTTTAATCCTTGCTACTAGGGAGGCTGAGGCAGGAGGATCGGCATCAGTTTAAGGGCAGCCTGGACTAGTGAATTCAAAGCCAGTTTGGACTATTTAGTAAGACCCTGTCTCAAAAACCAAACAGACAGCACAGGGGCCAGGTGTTCAATCCCCTGGCCTGCTGTGCCAGCCCTGCCCCCAGGGCACACTCAGACAGCAATTCAGACTGGGCGTGGTGGCATGGGCCTGTAATCCCAGCTCTTGGGAGGCTGTAAGCAGGCAGATCACTGAGTTGGATCTAGTAGTGAGACCCTGAACACCCTGTAGCCCCTTCCCTAAAATACAAAAAACAAAAAACAAACCAGACAAACAAAAAAGACAAGGTTAGAATGATGCCCAGATGGAGATGTAGCTGAGGGGTGAGAACGCCACCTGGCCACGGCCTTGCCCCTTTCCTTCCTTGTGCCCCAGGGCAGCAGGGAAAGCAGGAGCTGGGGGGCAGGAGGAGAGATGCCCACCCTTCCAGCTGAGCTTGGGGCTGGTCACCGCCAGCTTTGAAGTGACAGGAGTGCTTCTGGTCTGGACTTGGGAGGATTCTGGGAGCCCCATCTGCTGGAGGAGGACCAGGAAGGCTAGCCACAGGCCTGGTTCCACATGGTGTGTCACCTCTGTTTCTGTGAGCATCACGAAGAGTGTGGTTGTCGCAAGAGCAGAGGCCAGGAGGAGGCGGAGGCAAAAGAGCGAAGAAGGTGGCCGGGGGCTCTCTGAGGACAGACAGCCTGCACATGGCCCTAGGGCCTGGTGTCAGCTTCCACACAGACCTCAGCAGGCCCCAGGCCCTTCGAGGCCACCCAGATTGGGATAGGGTGGCTGTCCTTTTGGCTGGGGCAGTGTGGTCCTCCTCCCCTTTCTAGGCCGTGCTAGCTACAGCTTCTTGCTTGTTTTTCCTGGAATAAATGGGCTGAGCATATTGGGCCGGCAATAAGCCCTTGAAATCAGTTGTTATCACAGTTAACAACCAGTTTGGCTTCAGTTCAGGCTGTTAACTATCAAACCACTAAGTGCCGGTAATGATTGATTCCTGGCCAGTTGCAGCCTGAGTGGGCTGTAAAACCCCATTAGCGAGGGCTCTGGGGCGGCAACCTGAGGATGAACGCGCTGGTGGGTGCTGCCGCTTGCTCGACCCAGTCCCCTGGCCCAGGCTCTGCTCCCATGGGGCCCTGGGCTGGCAGTCAGCTCAGAGTGGCACCTTTCCGAGCCTCAGGCCCATTCACGGACCCAACCCACACTCTCATGTCCCTTGGTCCCCACCCAGCCAGGAACCACTGGCCTCTCTGGACACAGTGCTGGTGCTCAGCACAGCTCACCTGTCTCCCTAGATACCAAGATGGGGCAGAACTCCAACCGACCACCCAACCACCCGAGGGCTCCAGCACCATAGAGAGCTGGAGGTTTAGCTTCGGTCCAGCCAATGCCCAGCCCGAGCAGAGCCCAGCTCCCCTCTGCAGCCAGGATCACAGGGAGAAGGAAGCCTGACATTCCACCCCACCCTAGACTCCCTCCTCCGCTGTGGCTTCCCCCAGGAATTGCCCTCAAACAAATGAAATGTGGGTAATTACTGGGCCAGGGGCTGGACAGGCGACCGTGCAGATGAAAGCGTTTCCTGGACGGTCTCTTCATTTGCATGGCATCAGAAGCTGCTCAGCAGGTGTGACTTTTCCCACACTGAGACCCTAGCTCCTTGCACAATAAAGCCAGGCTGCTCACCCAGAATTAATTAAAGGGGGAGGGGAGCAGAGGAAAGGGCACCAAGAGCTGGGGGAGCCGGAAGAGAGCCACGCAGAGCTCCCCCACACCCTTGCCTCTGCTGCACTAGGACACTCTACTCCCTTCTCTCTGGAGCCCCCACCCTTCCTGTAGGCACAAGCAGGGGTGGCAAAGCCCATGGCTTCCCAGCCTCTCCACCTAAGCTCCCTACCCCGACCCCCAGCCCTGGACTTCTGCTGTGCCCACTGAATGGCTGGGCCTGGAACCTGGTGGGTGGCACCCATGCCCAGGGATGATCCCAAGACCCGAGGGCAGCTCCTTCTGCCTGGGCCATGGGCACGGTCTGCGAGCGGCCAGAGGGGAGGTGCAGGGTGAGGACTGTGGTGTGACACCAGGCTCACTGCTGTTGAGACAACCCCCCACGCCCGGGCCTGACCTGCCTCACACTTCCTTTCGGTGGAGTTGTCCTTCTTGGTGGCTCACCCCATGGACATGGCCGCTGCTCCTGCCCCAGGCGAGCCTCCCCACCTGCACCGGCTCCTCTTGCCCTACTGAGAGTGGCGCTTCTGCTGCATCTCCGCACCTAGCTCTCCCCACGCCAGCACTCCTTCCCTGTCGCCAGAGTCCACGTGGCCTGCATGGAACCCTCCAACACCGTGCCACCCTAGTCCCGGCAGCCGCTTGTTTGTTCTGTTTTGTTTTTGGTATTAGGGATCAAACTCAGGACCTCGCACTTACTAGGCAGGCACTTACGCTGCTGAGCTGCTTCCCCGGTCCTGGCTGTCATTTTTTGGAGCCTGGCTCTCGGCAAGAACCCTCCTGGCACCTTGTACGTAGGCACAGAAAGGGGCACTTCCTTAACTCCTGGAATCCACCCCAGCCCCTGTTCCTGGCCGAGGCGGTGGTGGCCAGGTGTCTGCGGTGACTTCTGTCGCAGGCTGTCTGAGAGGGTCTTGGACCAGCTCAGAGCCTCTCCTGGCCTCCTCTCCTGCTTCTGACCTCTCAGGAAAGCCCTCTGGTGACAGTGATAGAGGGTCCCTGGTCAGGCCGGAGGACATCACCGTCAGCTGGTGCCTGACCTGGTGTGTCCCCTGATGCCATCCACCTTGGGCAGCACGGGTGTTTGTGTGCATCTGGTAGGACGCACTCTCCAACACACATTTCTAATTTAAATAAGCTAAATATTCAGTGGTTTGATAGCAAAGAGTAACAACCAGTCCCTTGGGCCCCAGTGCCGAGGGAACTGCCCGAGGCTCCGCGTGTGCTCCCTGGCCAGCACCTGCCACTGCGCTGGACAACGGTCCCTCCACCCAGGGAGCCCGGGCCCTGCTGGGCCTTTCTCAGAGCTAAGAATGCAGACGCCACTGCCAGTGGAATACAAAAATAGATCCTCTCTTTTGTTTAAAAAACTGCAATAAACCCAACAGCAAATGATATCCACAACTAGGATGCAGGCCCCGCTCCTCCGCCTTCACCTCCCCAAGTGTCCCTCTCTGGTCCCTCTCCTGCCTGGACACAGGACCTCTACCGGGGCTCGGGGGCCCAAGTCCTCTGACTGCCACGCAGGCTGCGTGTGAAAGGTGGGTAGTTGAGGAACTCAAAGCGTAGGCTCTGTTCTGTGGTGTGGTGGCCCCGGGGCAGCCGCTTCATGAAGTGCACCTCCCGCTGGTGCTGCCGCGTCTTGGAGCCCTTGCGGGGCCGGCCCTTGCGCGTGAAGGCCATGTACCAGCCCTCATACTTGGCATTCTGCAGGGCCGTGTAGTTGTTCTCCAGCACGATCTCCGTGAACACGCAGTCTTTGCCCTTGCCGTTGCTCTGCAGGTAGGGGCAGACAGTTACGGAGCCCCCACGGGAGGCAGCGTGCCAGCGCCCAACAGCAGGTGTCACCCCAGCAGATGGCAAAGGCGCGGGACCCAGTCACACCCCCTGCCCAGGCACCAGGTCTCTAATCCCTCACAACCTGCAGCCCACCCGGCAACTTCCTGTCCTTCTGGGCAGCAGTGACACATGGCCAGGCCCAGGCAGAGGCCCAGAGCACGGGTCCTGTCTGGCTTGCTGCCCACTAGCCTGGCCAGACTTACTGCCCGGCCTGGGGGAGGGCACCCTGTGGGGGAGGGGTGCCCA
The DNA here is from genome assembly GCF_000260255.1 of Octodon degus. Lineage (NCBI taxonomy): Eukaryota > Metazoa > Chordata > Mammalia > Rodentia > Octodontidae > Octodon > Octodon degus. Next base: position 1,417,584 of record NW_004524618.1, read on the forward strand.
GGAGGAGACTGAGTCCCAAGCTCCTTGGGCCCAGGAGGCCCGGAGCTCAAGGCCGGAGAGGAGCCGTGACTAATAGGCCCATTCCAGAGCGCGGCTGAGGGGCCGGGCCTGCGGCTTACTGAACATTCCAAATACTGGTACCATGTAATTGGACATAATAGCAAAGCAATTTGGCGATTTGTTAAAAAGATATATGGAATTTAGCACCCCCTCCAGTCCCGTCCTAGCCTTCCTTTTGTGTCCTCCTTCCACAGGTTCTCACTCTCCAGCACTTTCCTCCCCCCACCCACCAGGTGAGCCCGAGTGGGCTGCACCTCTCACACACCTCACCCAGCTGGTGCTTGGGAGCTGCCTCACCTTAGCGATGAGCTTCCCCTTCTTGTTCATGCAAATGTAGAGCCCAGTCTCAGCCCCACGGACTCGAACCCTGCTCCCAAAGGTGTCTGTCTCCACGATAAGCTTTGCTGTCAGGGAAGGGGCAAGTGGTTACTCAGAGACACCTGACCCCCGCAGCACCACAGCTGGACCCCAAGAGATCCGTGGCTTGCATCCCAGCAGCAACTGCCCCAGGCCAGGCCTTCCAAACAGCTCCAGCTCCCCATCTCCAGCTACTGAAGAGCAGCTCTGACAGGGGTCAAGTAGCTCTTCTGGGCTGCAGACCCCACCCTGGGTTTACAGAGGGGCTTGGACAGGATCACAGTTTACAAGGTGGGCTCCACAGAAGGGTCCTGGGGCCATGAGAGCAAAAATGCTGAATCTGCATTCCTTCTTCGCTCTTCAAATCAGACAGCGATAACTTTGATGTCAAGGCTCTCAAGAAAATTTAATCTGGTCAGAGTACCATGGCTAATCAAAAGACCCTGAGGAGCCATCCCACTCAGATAGTACATGTGTGTACTTCACAAGTGATACGAACCTCAGCATGCAGGCGTGACCTCTAGGCTTGACCCCAAAGGTAGAGCATGCTCCCCTGACCCAACTCACAGCCCTGGTCACTCCTGTTCTGCTGAGGGATGTCAGAGATAGGACAGCTCTCCCTAGACACAGCTCAAAACTGCTTTGGGACCTCAGGCGCCAGCTGGGAGGATTCTGCCTCTTTCCCTTGACTTCCCAGGTACCAGGCCTTAGCCCCAGCATCTGGAATCAATGACCCAACCATCTTCTCTTTCAACCCCAGCTCAGCTGGACTTCTCAAATGGCCCTGGTCACAGCTACCAATGCCACCAAAAAGAACCAGAACCAAGCCCCCCTCATCCCTCTTCTGTAGTGAACAGCAGAGAAACTCAGGGTCCTGAGGCGGGGCAGAAATCAGGGTCTTCTGCCCACCTCCTCCCCTCAGACTGGTTCTAGAAGCTGTCCCAGACACATTCTGTGCAATTAATCTTGGGGACATCCTGGTTGAGAGCCAGGGCTGTTCCTGCTGTCAAGTCCTCTGCCCTCCACATGGTCAAGCTGGTTAAGCTCAGTCTTTTCCCTCTTTGAGAAAGCAGTTCTGGGATGCACTGTGTTGACACCTGGAGCCTTCTTTGCCCTGCCTGGCCCAGGCCCCTCCTGGCCCGCTTCCCTTTGGCCCTCCATTTATTCCTCCCGCCGGGTCTGCCTTCCCGAGGGGCTGCTTTGCAGGGCTGAGAAAATACTGGCTAGAAAGAAGAAAAACCCACCCAGAAGGTTCCAGCCAAATGCGGCACAGGGATAAGGTGGGAGCTTCCAGAGCCACCAGGGAAGCACTGCGGGCCTCTTCCCCTGCCCCCAGGCTCCTCTGGCCCTGCCCCATACCCTATGCCTCAGTTCTTGGGGCCTCCAGTTCGCACCCCAGCCTTGCAGGGAGAGCTGAGGAAACCTGGGATGCCTCCTCTGGACCTCGGGAGACAGCTCTCAGCAGAACTCCTGTGACGTCTGAAGGCCTACCTTCCTGTTGGCCGCTTGGCTTGCCCACAAAATCTGAGGTTCTGGCCCATTTGCTCCAATCAGGCAAACCCTGGAGGAGCTAGGCCTTCCTTCCCTTCCTTGGAAGCTGAGAAAGGAGCAAGCAGCTACTTTGGAGGGACAAAGAGACCACAGGCCCTGCTCTGCCAGCCCAGTGGGGAGGCCTACCACCAGGCCAGCGGTCCCCACCCCCACGAGCCCAGAGTGAGAGCCACTCTCCTTCCCGGATGGATGGGGACCCAGGGCTGAAGTTTACAGCGGCTCTCCCAACCAGGCTTTTGCAAAGCTTAACATTTTCAAGCCTATTCTTCCACCCCAGTGACAGATTTATCCCAGGAAAATTATGTCTCCTCCAGCTTTGAAGGGAAGTCAACTACGTCGATGCAGAAAAAATGCAGCGAGACATACTCGATCCCCCAAACTGGCTTGAGAAGAGGAGAAAGTATTCAGGAAATGTTAAAAAAGGTGAAAGCAAGAAGAGTTTTAATCGCTCTGCCAGACGCGGGGGTCTCTCCAGAGATTCATGGAGAACAATCCTCAGCCTCTTTTTTAACATTTACAGACTCGCAACTCCTTTCAAACTCCACATCTGAAAAAAGACTGGTTCTTTTTCTGTTTTATATCATTCCTCATTTTTCTTCTTAGCTCTTAAAATGCCTCACCTTTTTATTACATTTTAATAGAGTCTTCCCCTCTCCTTTCGTGCTTGTTTAACTTGGTCATTATTTAAAGGTTTTTAAACTCACAATAATCGCTCTCTAAAAACACCACCAGTCGCCTAGAGAGCTTGCTTTCCTTCTGGTACATCTAGGACTCTGGAAATTGGCCCCATTTCAAGGTAGAAATATTGAATGTTTTAGAAATCAATCAATCCTCAGCCTCTGCCCGAAGTAGCTCCCGGTCTCAGCATCCCGCGGGAGCCCTCACTGCCTGCTGCCTCCCTGGGTGCAGTCCAGCTCCGGGGCGGCGGGCGGGCACCCCAGGTTTAACTGTCCCTTCTGATCAACGCAGTTGGAAGGTCACAGCACCATCCTTTGCCAAGGCAGGGGATCTCTCCCTGCCCTTCCCACTCTCCTTGCCTGGGCCCTGGTGAGGTTTCTCCTTTCAAGAACTTCCCTTAAACCTGGGCCCCCTCGGCTGTCGCCCCTTCCTCCACCTGCAGCAGAGGCGCGGATACACAGGGACTGCAGGAGCCATTCCTGGCTGGGTGGGGAAGGGGCACCTGCGGGCCGTGTCCCCGGTCGGGTCGTCCCCAGCCCCTCTCTCCAGCCTGCCCTCTGCACACCTGCTTGCTCTGTGTCCTTCCTCCCTGCGGGAGTCCGCAGGACAGGCCTGCGCCGCCTTACCGAAGGGGTCCCCGTCCTCTGCCATGGCGTTGATGCGCTTGTTGGCCAGGACCTGCACGTGCTTCCCGCTGGTGCGGCTGTAGAGCTGGTAGGTCCGGACTAGGCGGCGGCTGAGCTGATCCGTCACCAGGCTCTGCTCCCTCACATGCTGTGTAAAATTAGGTGAGGACTGAACAGTTACCTTTAGGAAATTGAAAAATACACAACACGCCATTATAACGCTACTCCGCCCAGGCCAGCGGCCCCGCGCCCTGCTCCCACCGCGGTGCCCGCCGCAGACCCGCACCCGGCCCAGAGCGGCGCGCCGACCCCGCCGCGGGGACGCGCCGGCACGCAGAGGATCTGGACCCACCTGTTGGGGAGCACCCCGGGGCTCCCGGCCGGCTCGGAGCCGGGAAGCGGGCTCCCTGCCCAGCGCGGGCCCCCCGCCCGGGCCTTCCTGGAGGAGCAGGGCGCTTTTAAGTGGGGTGGCGGCGCGACCCGCCCCGGAACGTGCGCAAAGATGAGCGCGGGGCGCGCAGAGCTCCCGAGGCCGCGCGCCAGGTGCGCCCCCCGCCGCCCCCGCCGTTA
>NW_004524618.1:1422096-1423720 GCF_000260255.1 Octodon degus
GCCCCGGGCCGGCGCTGGGGACGGGTCGCAGCCCCGGGCGGGGGCGGGGCGGAGCGGGGCGGGGCTGCCGACGGGTCTGGGATTGGGGGTCTGGGCTAGGGGAGGGGTCTGCGACCCGGTAGGGGGGCGGGGGCGGCTGGCCGGGAGGCCTCTCTGGGCCCCGGTCTGTCCCCTCGTGCCTTCTGGGCCCCGGTCGCGCGGGGACATGGCGACGCCCGAGACCCCGAGCGGGCGCCACTCTCGGCCCTTCGCGGCTCTGGCTGGCGGCTGGGTCCCCGAGCAGGGGCGGCGCAGCCGCGGGCCAGCCAGTGCGCTGGGGGCTGTCTCCCCGTCTCTACTGGTGCTCAGCTCTGCAGTCTCAGACTCGATCTTGGGGGCCTTAGGAGGGAGACTCCACACCGCAGCATTCCACCCCTCGGTTGGCGGTCGGGGGGCTCAGGAGCTACCTTTGGGCGGGGAGGCGCCCAGAGATCCCTGCACGACCCACAGTCACTGCCCCCACCTAAACTCCAGCAGCCTGGGGGCAGAAGTAACTTCTCTGCAGCTCCCCCTGGGGAGAGGCTTTAGATGGCGGCTACGGGCGCTCCACGTCTCCGGGGCCTTTTTCGTTGCACAGGTATACACACTTGCAGACGAGGCAGGGGCTGGGTACCTCGGAAGTGGGCTGCGGCATGGGGAGGGAAGAAGATGGAAACTTGGTTAGTATGCTTCCAGCCCCTTGCCTCATTGCTTCTCACCCCCATTGGTGGCACCCAAGAAGCCTGGGCAGGCAGAGGTGCCCTGGGACAAGTATTACCAAGGATCAGGCGCCTGGATCCAGCTCCTGCCTGCACCCGTAACCTCTCCCCACCCCATACCGCTGCAGGTGAAGAAGTGACTAGGCTCCTGGCACAGCAGTGAGGTTCTGCCCACCCTGCCCTTCTCTGTGCACCCGTCTTGTCCTCTCCAGGGCACACATGCGCACACTGCACCATATCCAGAAGGGAGTGTGGGAGAGGGCTTGCCCCAGTACATATCTCCTCAGAAAGCAGAGTGGGCCCTGTGCTGAACCTGCTCACTCCACTGGGCCTCAGACCTGGGGCAAGGACCACGTTTTACTAGCAAGAAAACTGCAGCTCCTGGAACAGCTGGGCAGAGCCCTTCTGCACCTAGTGTTCCTGGCATGAATGGATAGATGGATGGACAGATGGGGGAATCATGGGACACTTGGTCAAACCTTTCAACTCCAGCCCACGGACAACTTCCCCAGGGGAATTTTCCTGAAAAACAATACTCTGAATAAGCTCCACCTTCACTGAGCACTTCTGCAAAAGCTGAGCTGAAGTGTCTGTTCCACCATATTGGGAAGTGGGCCCACTGGGGAGACAGGCTGTGTGGGCTTCACTGCCAGGGCCTGGGCCAGCATGAGGTCTTCACCAGGCTCCGCTAGGGCTGCTGCTACTCTGTGGTCAGCCTCTCTGAATTGTCCAAGTAGGCAAGAGTGATGGTTCTTTGCTCACAGCTAACTTTATGCCCTGTACATAGCAGGGTTCTGAAAATGTAAGTGAATAAATGAAGAGAAAGGGAGGGAGGGAAGGAGAGAGAGAGAGAGAGAGAGAGAGAGAGAGAGAGAGAGAGAGAGAGA
>NW_004524618.1:1423820-1437200 GCF_000260255.1 Octodon degus
AGAGAGAGAGAGAGAGAGAGAGAGAGAGAGAGACAGAGAGAGAGAGACAGAGAGAGAGAGACAGAGACAGAGACAGAGACAGACCGACAGACTTCTCCCCACCATGAACAAAACTCCGAAAATAAGTCTGCTAGGCTGGGGTCTTTGCTGCTAGCCTACCTAGCAGTGTAGTGCATGCCTGTCCTGGGGTCACATCCACGATGCTCTGAGTACTTGCCCCACCTGGAGTGAGGATGAGGGGCAGAGAATCTGGTTCAGATCCCAATTCTACCCAGGGTTTAGCCCCAGGCAAGTCCTGAGGACGTGAGCTCAACCTCAGGGATCTTTGGCCACCTTCCCCCGCCGGGAGGAGACGGGCATCCCGGGGCCCAAGGGTCAGAGGTCAGCGTTTTGGTCCTACTCCCAGCTCCACCACGGGCTCCCCAGGACCAAATTCCTTCACACGTGAAAGGCTCCCAGGAGCCGGACCCTAACCACCATCGAGATTCTTCCGTTTCCACATAAGTGTGTCTCTGGGGATCCGGGACAGATGGGTCACTCCGCCAGCAGGCACCCGGTTCGGCCCGGCGCGCCGGTGACTGACAGACGCAGATGTTTCGCCGGGCGCAGGCCGCCCTCGCTCCCTCCCTAGCGCGCGCCTCCCGCCGGCTCCCTCCTTCCTTTATCTTATCAAAGCCCCGTAATTACAATTGCTATTTTGTTTCCTCGAATCTGCAATCAGAGCTCCCGGGCCAGAGGAGGGAGCGCCTGTCAACCTGATCGCTGAGCGAGACAGCCCGGCCACCTCTGCCGGCCGCGCCACGCCGCACACGCACACGCACACGCACACGCACACACGCTCCTTCCTCCCCAGGGAACGCCAACACGCACTCTCGTGGGCACGGACGGCCGCTCGGGTCGGCCGGGCGCACCCCCCGCCCCAGGCCAGTTAGCAGGCTGCGGAGGCTGCGTCCGCGCGGCGGCGCCCGGCGCTCAGGGCGCCCCCCGCTGTGCTCCGTGTGCAGAAACGTGGGCGGGGAGCGAGCGCAGACAGCGCCCAGCCGCGCTCGCGGCCGCCGCGTCGGGCCGCAGATTTAGGGAGCAGGGGCCGATGTGGATTGGGCGCTCTCCGCTCCCGCTCCCCCGGGGTGCCCCGCGAGGAACACAATGGGGAGAGCCTGGGGCGGAGCCGCGCGGGTGCTGTCGAGCGGTGGACAGGTGACTGGACGTGGCTGCGCGCGTCCGGTCAAGCCAAGCGCGAGCCAGAGACTTGGCTGCTGCGCGCGAGGGCGTAGGGTCGCCCAGTTCCTCCCTCCCGTCTTTCTCGCCCAGCGCACGCTGGCCGGCGAGCCTAAGTGATTTACCCCCGCGCCGTCCGCGTACGCAGAGCCGCCGGGTCCCTGTCGGGCCTCGCAGGCCCCTTTCACCTGAGTGCCCTGCCCTGGCTGGATTAGATTCTGCGGCCCCGCAGCCTGGGGCGCGGGCCCGCCGTGAGCGGTCGGTTCCAAAGTCGGCTACTAGGGGGCGCTAGCCCCTCCCTGTGGTCCCTCCCGATCCCGACGCAGTGTTCCCGGCCCAGGCCCGGCTGGTAGTGCAGGACCCTGATCACTGCCACACAGAGGGCACATCTCCGTTTGTACTCAACTCGAGGACCACGGGCACGGGGGGCGGACAATGCTTTTCCTTACTGTGGGACCCTCTCTTCCAAGTCCTCAGCCACACCAAAGCTACCCTTCGGCCTTATCGGGGCCCCTCCTCCCTGCCTACTCACTTGCCCAGCCCTGCTCTCTGTCCATCCGCAGCCTGTCTGGCCCCAGACTGCCGGGGGAGGTACTGTTTTGTTTGTTTGTTTGTTTGTGGACCACTGACACCCCCTATCAACACAACTGCTGAACTGCTGACCCCAGAGCAGGTCCCAGGAGCTCTTGATCACACAAGCACACCCCTCTTCTCTTGTTCGCTGTAGCAGAAGCCAATACATCTCAGGACCCGACTCCAGCACAGAGACCCCACACCGGGTGGTGGGCTGGGGGTGGGCACTGTGGGCCAGGAGGCTGATTCCCAAGGGCTCTTTTCTGCCCCCATATGCCAGGCCACCAGGATTTTGGTTTCTTGTCACCCAATCTGGCCAATCCCCTCCATCTGGCCCTGGGAGTCAGGTTTCTAAGGGCCCAGTCTGAAAGACTAAAGGAGGAGCAAAGAGCGGTCCGGGCCACCTCTCCCGGGCCCTCTCTGGGCTGGGGATGCACATTCCTCAGGCTGCTTAAGCCCACTTATCTGCCCCCTGCCCATCAGCCTGAGTGCTGACAGAGGCCCAGACTCCTTGTTTGGACGCTGATAACCTCCTGGACGGACCCCCACCCCCCGCAGGGGCTGGGAATGAGCAGGGCTAGCGAGAGCCCCTCCAACAAGGCACCTGGGGCCCTGGGGGCTGCCAGGTTCCCTAGTCCTTCACCAGGCCCCAGATCCAGGACCCCTTTATGCGGCCGTAGTGCCACCTGGTGGTCCCTAGGGAAACATCACCCGAGCACAGGAGAAAGGCACACAAATGAGTTGCAAAACAAAACCTATCACTTTATTTCAAACTTTACCTAAAACTGTAAAAAGTGTTAAAAATGTGTGGTTATTAGTTTCAAATTCAACTTCCAATTCACAGGCAAGTGACGAGGGAGGGTCAAAGTCCTTCCTATTGTACAGGTAAGGGGAGCCGGCGGTGGGGGGCCAGCATTGGGCCGAGTCCCTCCCCCCAGAGCGCTCCTTTTCAGCGGAGAAGAAACATTTACAATCTTGAAACGTGTCCAGGAACGCCGGGCATGAACACGTAGCAGGCAGCTTCCTGACCTGAAAAAGGGAGACGGCTGTGCGTCCAGGCTCTCCCCGCAGCCCAGACCCCAGACCCGCGGGGCTCTGATCCTGGCACTCACCACAAAGGGCTAGGGCCTGGGCCCCCTTTTTTTAGCGGGGAGGACGGGGCACAAGTCCGCTGCTTCTTCCTCCTCCTCTTCCTCAGAAACATCATTGCTTAAAGTAACTGTGGGACACGCGTGCAGGAGAGAGGCGTGGTTAAAGCCAGGCCTTCTTTACACCATGCCACTTACTGCTGCCCTGCGTGCTACGCCGGGAGCGACGCCTGCTCAGAGAGCACAGCGCAGCTGGGAAGATGCTCAGGTACTGCGCGAGGTGTGCGTGTGGGGAGAGCCGAGGGAGTCCACGGCCCCTGGGCTGGAGAAACCGGCAGGCAGCGGGGCGCGGGAGGCTCGGGTGGGACGGCGAGGAGGGCGCCCGCTGTGGAGGGGGACACTGGCACTGCGCAGGAGAGGCAGGGATGAGGAAGGCCGGCGGCCCGCCCCTCCTCTCACCAATCTGGTGCCGGCCGGTGATCCGCACCGGGCCGGAGCCCGACTTCAGGCGGAAGGTTACAGGCGGCTGGAGCTGGAAGTCATCCAAACTGAGCATGGGCTGGCACGACAGCCGGAGGTTGGCCACGGGGACCGCGATCTCCTGGTGGGCGTGGTTCCGGGCCACCACTTCCACCACGTTACACTCGTCCTTGGCTCTTTCGGTCAGGCAGAGCTGGGAAAAGAGCACGGGAGCGCGGCCTCAAGGTCTCCCCTCTCGCAGGGCTCACGCCCACAGTGGACACGCGGCTAGCACGCGGCCGGCCGCCGAAATGCGGGTCCGGCCGGCGCCCCGGGCCGCCCGAGCCGCGGCTCACCATGGTCAGGGCCAGCACGTGCTCCGCGTCGTCCTCCTCCTCAGCTCGGAAGGTGAAGGAGCGGGTGTGGCTGGAGAGCTCGCAGCCTGCGAGGAGACAGGGGCAGCCGCCCGGGGTGGCTCGCGTGCGCGGAAGCGGCGCGGTCCCACCGCGTCGGGCCGGCTGCGCGCGGGCAGGCCCCGCACGTGCGCCAGGACGCCCGCGGCTCCGAGCCCTGCGCACGCCAGCGCCGCGGCCCTCCCTCCTTCCGCACCCCTCCCCAGTACCGAAAAAGAAGCTGTCCATGGTGACCGGGGCCGGGACCCGCAGGCCCCGGGCGCCCCCGACCCGGACCCGGCTCTCGGAGCTCAGGAACGCCGCGGCGGCGGCCATGCTGCGAAGCCGTCCTCTAACCCCACCCCAGCGTGCGGGCCCGGCAGCTTCCGGCCACGCCCCTTAAAGGGCCGACGCTGGGGACGCCGTAGACCACAGAAGCAACTCCACAGCGGACTGGGACTTGGGTACACGTGAGAGCCTCTTCAGCTCACCGCCTCCTCTATAGTATGCACATCTAGGACAGGCTTTCCTTAAAAGGGGTTCGTTTACCTACAAGTGTCCTCTTCTTTCTGCAGTCTTTCACCAAGGCAGGGTTCAGACTTCTGATGCTAGGGATTGATCCCAGGGCCTTCATATTGAACCACACATACTGAGTCCATCGCCAGCCCCTGCCCTTAAAATGCTGAAGTGGGACTCAGAATTCGTGAACTTTCTGCCTCAGCCTCCCAAGTCTGGGTTGGGCCACCACACAGGGCTGCTTATCAAAAAGAATGCTAGGATTCGCTTGTGGAGCCCACGGAAAAAATTTGGACTCCATGAATTTTAACCCTGTCTTCCTGCTTCCTTGCAGTATGACCCTGACCCCGCAGGATTCCTATGGTGCTCCTCCACTCTCCATCCACCTGGCCGGATGGCAGGATGCTGGTGCTAGTCAGGTCAGACGAAGAACGGGACCGCTAGTCCTGGCAGATCTGTTTTTTTAGCTTCTAGTTTCAGATCAGAACATGCTTGTGTTTTTAAGTTCTATTTCACACCACTTAAGTCTTTCCACAGAATCAGGCAAACCGCATTTGCTATCCCATGAGATAACTGAACTTTTCAGGGTAATGCCCTATCATCCACTCAAGTTGTAACTTGAAAAGGAAGGCTTAAATAAGAACTAGTCCATTTTTCTTCTTCGCTTTTGCCTTGCTTTGAGGAAAAAGGAAATTTCTTTACTGGGCCCAGGAACAGGGGAAGGCTGCCTTCAAGACCCAGCCTAACTTGCTCGGGGGACAGACAGGAAGTAGGCACACACAGTACAACAGCACACACATTCACTTCAAGTTTTATTTTGCCTCTTACATGGTCTTCAGATAGTTTTACAGTTTGTATTCTATAGGGACTGAACTGCGATCTAAACAATGAAACATCCCAACCTTAATAAATACTCATAACCATGGAAATAGCATAGCATTTTACAATCCTAGAGTGATGAAGCTTTAAGTATAGAGCTGGACATCTGTTCCACATTTTAATCCATGTGATAAGACCAGTCCAAGTAATTAAAAGCCAAGATAAAACCAAAAAGAACTTGTTTAAAAATCCTGATCCCATGAGACTGACCTCAAAATGCTCCAGATAAAATAACGCTGTAGGATGTAGACTACTAGTGCTTGGGATACGGAAAGTGAGTAACATTCACCTGTCTTAAACATCATTTAGTGGGTGTCTTCCCTTCATCTCAGCCCTGAAAACTGTGAACTTGGTCTCAGCTTTGTAACACAGCACATCCTATTAGGTAGATTTCTACCCTAAGAACAGTAACCTCTTTCTCCTCACCAGTTCAACACTCTCCTAAGCCTTGGTTGGAGGTCAACTAGGTACAGTGCTTTAAGGCTGTATGAACACCCACAGCTGGGCAGTTCCACAAAGGAAGACAGTTCAATTTTCCTTCTCCTTGTTCACAGAGCGCCAAGCTGAACCAATGTGCAAAGCTGTAGGTAAGCAAAGTAACAAAACACTGATACAAATCTATGGAGAAGTCAGCCAGCCATGATGAAAAAACTGATTCCTGTAGAGATTATCTGCCAGCCTCATGCTCAGAACCCTTGAAAAACACCAAATCTAAATTAAAATACATGAAGCTTTCAAATCTGTGATTCAAGAAAAAAGAAATGGGTAGCCATAAAGTATGCTCATTCTTTTAAAAATTAAGATAAATCATGCAAGTATTAGACTGATTTAGTTAAACCAGTAATCACAGGTGTAGAAATTAAGATACCTGATACAAGAGCAAATGAGACCATCCAGTTCCCCTCCCTACTTGACAGATGTTCAAACCAACACTGCACACACTGATCTGCTGAGATTATTTTTCAGAAGCAACTTCATGCTGCCACAAATTGAGTCCTATGAAATGAGGCTCTCGTACTCAAGAGGGTCATGGCCTATCCCTACATGGGAAACATAAAGAATAAAGCTTCTCAAGAAGAGAAAGAAAGAAAATCCAACTTCTAATTTACATTATTCAAAGTGCCATCCTGAACCACACCTTCTCATTTCATAAAGAAAAAAATTACAAAAATGGTCAACAAAAGATAATCAGGTTAATAGCTAATTTATATACAAAGGAATTTACAAATTTATCTATTTTAGGCTTTTGCCAAGAACAACTGCACTGTCCCTACCACGTACAACATGCCCAAGCCAATGGTTGCTGCAGGAGACAACTGGCCATGGCTTTACAAAAAGCAAAACATTGCCCCAAACTGCCAACACTTACTCAGCTTCAACTAATGCCACACCATCACCCAACTGGGAAACTGGGAGCATTCAGCCGCCAAGTCTCTGAAGCCCACTAAGTATTTCTCTCACCTCTGCTATGTCTCCAAAGAATGAGACATTTAATAAGCCATAGATGACAGAAGTAATTCTGATTCTCTTAGGCGAGAAATCCAACCACACTGGATGCAGAAAATAGTGCTGACTACATTTATTCAAGACCCTTCTCCCTAAAGAATCCCACGTAGGAGATCTTGGTACCCGAGATGAGACACAAAACCCAAAAGAGCAGCCCAAATCTGTTTTATACAGGACTTGCAACAATACTATCTTCTTCCAGCCAGAGAGTGGTCTCAATGTATGATGGGTGAACTTTACACAGTCTTGTTTCCAATTCAATGGTTAATTCATTGCTGCTCCGGACGCTGAACTGTCTGAAGACCCCCAACTACCAACAAGGTGGAATTAAGACAGTCCACAGTGACATCAAATGTCACAGGCTCCGACCAAGTATAACCACATCCTTTGGAAATCCTTCCATTTTTGCAATTTCAAAACAGCCTAACTTGCTGTAGAACTCGAGAATTCTTTTATCATCTGGTCTCACTTCACAGAAAGCCCCGCGGGAGCCTAGAAATAAAAACATTCAAAACGGAAATGTCTATTACCAAAACGAATTATGTATAAATTGTATCAAATTTATACCAAATTCTGAAAGTTATTAATAATATTAAAAAATGATTTAAATTCTTCCCCCCAAAGCAAGTCTTTTGGGATATAAGTGTAAGAAAAGGTCCCAGAACTTTGGAGACTGAGGTAGGAGGATCCCCATAAAATTGGAGGCCAGCCTGAACTATGTAATGAGACGTTATCTTAAAAAAAGAAAACAAGGTACAGCATACAATTTTTCAAAATAAAGTGCCTTTTAGGGGCTTACAGGGCACATATATTCTAAGCCTATATATTCTAAGACAAATCTCATTTATTTGTTGTAATTTTAAGACATTTGTGTGTGTGTATGCAGGGTCTCACTACACAGCTTGGACTCACAATGATCCTATTTTCAGCCTCCCTAGTGCTGGGATTACAGGTGCATGCCACCATGCCCGTACTCCATCACCACCTCAGCAAGCCCGCGAGGTGGGGCTGGCATGGTGTGTGGTGCCAGGGATTGAACCCTGGCTTCTGTACTGGCCTAAGCAAGTGCTTGGCCTGCTGAGCTATCTTGCTGGCCCAGACTTATTTTTTCTAGCCAGACATGTCATCCTAACACTCAAGGAGGAGGCTGAGCAGGAGGCAGCTGAGGCAGGAGGATACAGCAAGTTCAAGGTCAGTCGGGGCAACATAGTGACTTCAAAGCCAACCTAAACTACAAAGTGAGATCTAACTCACCTGTTTTTCCAAATTATCTTTCTAGCTGGGCATGAGGACACACAGCTGTAATTTCACAAAATAGGATGGTGGCGAGTTTTAGTCCAGGATGGGCAATGGGCAACTTAGTAACTTCATGAGACTATCTCCAAAAAAAAAAAAAAAAAAACGCTGGCACTATAGCTCAGTGCAATCCAAAAAAAGGAAAAATGAAAAAAGAAAAAACAAAAACAAAAACCCTTCTTAAAGTTAAATTATTCCATCAAAGGATAAAGGAAAAGCAATGTAAATGATGAAAAGACACAAGAATAAATGAGGGGCATTTTCTTCTTTCTGGTACCAGGGATCAAACTCAGAATCAAACTGCAGGCCCTTATGCTGCTGAGCTATCTCCCTGGCAGAATGAGAGGCATTTTTTATGGATCAACAACTGTAAGGCTTCGTAAACTAGTTAAGTTTTGTAAGGCCTGAGGGTTAAAAAAAAAATTTTCTTTTTGCATCTTTAAGGGATTTATTTAAAAAGAAAATATGGAGAAACCATCGCTCTTCCTCTTTCTGTGAGCGGCCTTAGGAGACCTGTGAAAATGGTTCACTACTCTCTTGAGCCAGAAAACCCCACAAAATCATGCAAATCAAGAAGCTCAAATCTGAGCTCCACTCCTTCGACCTCTGCCGCCGCCGCCGCCGCCGCCGCCTCGCGGAAAGAGAGGAAGCAGGAGAGGAGCCCACGTCGCCTGTCACCTACATCCTCCTGCCGCGCCCCTCGGAAGACTAAAATGTTCGCCTGCGCCAAGCTCGCCTACACCCCCGCTCTGATCCGAGCTGGATCCAGAGTAGCATACAGACCAATTTCTGCAGCAGTGTTACCTCGACCAGAGGCTAGGACTGGAGAGGGCTCTACAGTATTTAATGGGGCCCAGAATGGTGTGTGTCAGCTAATCCGAAGGGAGTTTCAGACCAGTGCAATCAGCAGAGACATTGATACTGCTGCCAAATTTATTGGTGCAGGTGCTGCAACAGTAGGCGTGGCTGGTTCTGGGGCTGGTATTGGAACAGTCTTTGGCAGCCTTATCATTGGTTATGCCAGAAACCCTTCGCTGAAGCAGCAGCTGTTCTCATATGCTATCCTGGGATTTGCCTTGTCTGAAGCTATGGGTCTCTTTTGTTTGATGGTTGCTTTCTTGATCTTGTTTGCCATGTAACAGAAATTACTGCTTGAAATGTTGGCACTCATAGTAATTACGGATATAATTCTGTGTATTTTACTGTGACTCTGAAAACTGTAGTGTTGGTGTCATGGAAATGTACATTATTTCCAAATTCATTTCATTAAAGATGAAAACTTTAAAAAAAAAAAAAAAAAAAAAAAAAAGAAGCTCAAATCTTCGTGTTCACTTTAAGAACATGCATGAAACTGCCCAGTCATCAAGGGTGTGCATATCCAAAAGGCCACCAAGAGTCTGAAGGATGTCACTTTAAAGAAGCAATGTGTACCATTCCAGCGTTACAATGGTGGAGTTGGTAGGTGTGCCCAGGCCAAACTGGGGCTGGACACAGGGTCAGGGGCCCAAAAAAAGTGCTGAATTTTTGCTGCACATGCTTAAAAATGCAGAGTAATGGTGAGCTTAAGGGGTTAGATGTAGATGCTCTGGTTACTGAACATACCCAGGTGAGCAAAACACCCAAGATGTGCCGCCGTACTTACAGAGCTCATGGCCGGATTAGCCCTAGTGAGCTCCCCTGCCACACTGAGATGATCCTTACTGGAAAGGAACAAACTGTTCCTAAACCAGAGGAGGAAGTTACACAGAAGAAAAGGATATCCCAGAAGAAACAAAAACTTATGGCACAGGAGTAAATTAAGCATAAAATAAATGCAAATAAATTTTTTAAAAAGAAAATATGTAATGAAGACCATATGTAGACCTTAAAGAATAAAACATTTACTACCTGGCCCCCTTCAAAAAAAGTTTTCAGACCACAAGCACAAGGGCCTGAGTTCAATCCCCAGTTCCTCCGAACAAAACAAAGCATTTTTGAAGACTGAGTTTAAGTAACAAGCTGTTACACATCACGTTCCTGAGTAAAGTTTCTTCCTGAGCAGTATTCTTCTATTTTTGAAGTCTGGGTGACTAAAGCCAGGAAGCACTGAAAACTACACATCCTTGACCACCGGCCCGCCCCCTCAAGTGCAGTCGCCCAGGCTGGCCTCTAACTGGCATTGCTCTTCACTCTGCCTCCCTAGAAGCTGGGCTGACAGGTGCGCACCACGCCACACCTGCCCAGGCACTTTTCAAGGTTAATACACAAGGGCTTCTTACATCACTGGTAATTCAGAAAGAGAAACTGAGCGTAGTGGCATGACACATGGCTGTAAGTCAGTTACTTGGAAGGCTGAGAGGAAGATCACACAAAAGGTCGAGGCCAGGCTGAACAACACACACACACACAGTGACATTTATTTTTATTTATTTATTTATTTTTGGCGGAACCGGGGATTGAACTCAGGCCCTTGTACTTGCCAGGCAAGTGCTTATTCTACTGAGCCATTTCCCCAGCCCCTACAGTGACATTTAAATCACAATTTTCTTCTTTTTTTTTTTATAGCCAAAATACAGTCCTTACCCTTTCCTTACCCAAACAATGCCAAATCTAGATATACACTCACCATTAGCCTTCAACGAAGACAGGAGGCAAGCCATCATACTTTTAGCCACACTTGGGTCAGTTACTTTTTTGTGAATATCCATCTTTATCAGAGAAGGGAAATTGGCAAGAAAAGTTTCTGGCAACACTTCCTGTTCTTCATGGAAACTCAACATTATTTTCTGGAAAAAAAAAAAAAAAGAATCTTTCAAATTTTGACAATTATCCATTATTAAGAGTATGTATCAGGGCTGGGGAGATGGCTCAGTGAAATAAGCACTTCCCTGGCAAGCGCAAGGCCCTGAGTTCAATCCCTGGTTCCGCAAAAAAACCACAAAAAACAAAAAAGAGTATATATCTATGCTCAGGAATTCAGTAACAGGAATGGGAAAGCAAGATTTACTAAGTCTTCCAATCATTACTTATGGAACAATTTACTAGCATATAATTCTTTCTAGCTGAAGGGATTTTATTTTTAGTACGTTTACCTGGGGGAGGTTGAGGGAATATGTTCAGTGGTATAGCACCTGGCTACCATGTACCAGACGCTGGGTTCAATCCCCAGCAAACATAACAAAAAAAGCATGCATGTATTGTGGTAAACTGGATTGGATCTCAGAATAAAGGACACCAGAGGAAGAAACAGTAAAATCTGTAATTAATACTAATGTACCAAGGATGGTTTCTCAGACTTGATGTGCAAAATAGAAAAGGGGTTTGGAAGAACTCTGTATTAACTAAGTTTTCTGTAAATCTAAAATGTATTTATTTATTTTATTTATCTGGTACAGGGTCTCACTACACAGCTCAGACTCGTAGTGATCTAGAATTTATTTGAAATTATATACTATTTTGGCCAGGTGTGGTGACACATATCTGTAATCTTAGCACTCAGGAGGCAGAAGCAGAACTGTGAAGAGTTCAAGGTCAGCCTGAGCTGCACGATGAGTTCAAGGCCATCTGAATTACACAGTGAGACCCTGTCTCAAAAAAATCAAAAATAATTCTTAAAAATTTAATGTACTACTTAAACAACCAACATACTTAACACTATTGTATACACTAAATGGTTAAGGTTAGCCAGTTGTTAATTCCACCCCCTTGGGAGGCCAAAGCTGTAGGATCACAAGTTTAATCCTAATGTGGACAACTCAGTAAGATCCAGTTTCAACATAAAATAAATAAAGGGCTGTGATACAACTCAATATAAAGAGGAGTATTAAAGAGAGGGACCAGTGAGATAGCTCAGCAGACTAAGCACCTCCTCTGGCAAGCACAGGGACCAGGATTCCATCCCCAGTCCCGCATGCCCCCAGGGTGCGCTGAGCTGGTTACCAGAGTCCCGGCATGGTGGGGCACCCAGCACTAGGGAGGCTGAAAACAGGAGGATCACCACAAGTCCAAGCTATGCAGTGAGACCCTGTACCAAATACACAAGAATGGAAATAAAAACAAGACTGACCAACCGACCATATATTTCAACACAAATTTTAAACACTCTGTAGCCTGTGATCCCAGCACTTGGGAGGCTGAGGCAGAAAGAGCCACAAGTTTGAAGGCAGTCTGGGCTACATAGTGAGATCCTGTCTCAAAAGCGAGAGAGCAGGCTGGGGAGATAGCTCAGCAGTCTAAGCATCTGCCTGCAAAGTGCAAGGACCCACATTCAATCTCTGGTATTGCATGCTGTGCTGGCCCCAGAACCCAAGCATGCCATGCCAGCCCCAAAACTGGCGTGATAGTGCGTGCTTGTAATCCGGATTACAGGCTGAGAAAGAGGCTGAGAAAGGAGGATCACTACGAGCCTGAACTATGTGGTGAGAACCTATATGCAGTAAATAAATACAAACAAAAACAAAAAACCCCCAAGAGCCCTTGATTAGCATTAGCCTGTGCAAGGCCCTAGGCTCAGTATCTGGCACTATTTTAAAACAAAAACCTTGTATGCTGAGTGCAATAATCTAAGTTACTTGATAGACTTAATCAGAAAGATCACAGAGGTCAACTTGGGTAATTCAAGACCTTTCTCAAAATAAAACGAGCTGGTGATGTAGTTCAGTATACAGCATCCTTGGTTCAATTTCAATCCCCATATTGTAAAAAAAAATGTTTGCCATACAACGAATACAATGTAATAATAGCTACAATAAAAGTGAACTTTGTATAATCCCATTATGAAAACTGTCAGGTGTGTAATAGCAGCACACCCACAGCTTAGGCAACTGCAGGCTACACTGTCTGTGCCACTTCAAGGAAGACAGGACACACCAAGCCAGCTTTCTATTGCAGCCACTGAGCTCATGGAAGGAGGCGAAAAGCAGTGCTTAAAACAACAGAAGAGAATGCCTTTGAGTGGGGAAGAGAATTTTAGAAGAGAGAAAAAGAGCATGGGAAAGAAAATACGTCATAAATGATAGCCCAAATATACAACTAAAACTATTTACTAAACCTAAAAATTATCCTCAAGAAGGAAACTTTTAAATATATACTGATTGGGCCAGGGAGATAGCTCAGTAGAATAAGCGCCTACCTGGCAAGCACAGGGTCCTGAGTTTAATCCCTGGTACCGCGCTTCCCAACACACACACACACACACACACACACACACACACACACACACACACAGATTACATAAAGAAAACCATAAGCTAACATGGAGTACACAATACATTTTTACAGGAAAATTCATTTAAACAGGACATCAAGAAAGCAAATGTGGGGTTGGTGAGATGGCTCAGTGGTCTAAAGCACCTACTTAAAACAAGCTTAGCAAAGTACAGGGACCGAGGGGCTGGTGAGATGGCTCAGTGGTCTAAAGCACCTACCTAGAACAAGCTAAGCAAAGCACAGGGACCGTGGTTCAATCCCCCAGC
>NW_004524618.1:1437375-1469449 GCF_000260255.1 Octodon degus
TTATTTATTTATTTGTTTATTTGTGTGTGTGTGTGTGGCCGTGGCCAGCTCAGCCCACCAGGGGGCGAGGCTGGCTGGCATGTGGTGCTGGGGGATTGACCCGCGGTCCCTGTGCTTTGCTAAGCTTGTTCTAAGTAGATGCTTTAGACCACTGAGCCATCTCACCAGCCCATTAAGAGCATTCTTAAAAAAAACCCTGGGGCTGGTGAGATGGCTCAGTGGTCTAGAGCACCTACTTAGAACAAGCTTAGCAAAATCAGAGGGGCCATGGTTCAGTCCCCCAGCACCACATGCCAGCCAGCCCCGCCCCCTGGTGGGCTGAGCTGGCCACAGCCACACACACACACAAATAAACAAATAAATAAAATTTTAAAAAAAATAAGAAACCACTGAAATTTTATGATGCATCTATTTACTTTTTACTTTAATAAGCACTTAAAAAAAAATCGTACCTCAGCCTCTGAGAGTTCTTTGTCACCATTTGGCTTCGTATATTTTTCCTGCATGAATGGGATCCAGGATATTTTACATTTTTTGATGAAGGGCGTCACATCCACAGTGCCCAATGCATAGCCACATATGCCATCTTCATCTTCAAGTACAAAACAGTAATCCAGGCTGAGGGAAAGGAGCCCTCCTACCAACCTGCTCAGAGGGGAAGAGGATGGTAAGCTTTTTATTAGCACAAAACTGAGGATTCAGTGATGCAAGGTCCAATGTACTTGAACAACAATGGGGCTGTGGCTGTGGCTCAGTGGTAGAACTCTTGCCTTGTATGCAACAATGAAAACATTTGGTGTCAAAGCAACGAGAAATGCTCGTTTATCAATTTTCGGATTTTACTAAAACTAAACTGGAATTTAAAAAAAAATACACTTCTTTCCAGTCTTCACCTCCCTCGATAAAGCCTAGCTATGAAATATCTGTTCCCAAATCCCAACAGTGATCACATACTTGTCTCCAATAAGGTCAGGCTGACTCTGAAAAGGTAAACCCATTCCGTCATCATACATCTCTCTGCAAATCTTGTACACAGAAGCCTGCAAATGTAACAGATTTTTATATACTATTTTAGAATTTTATACAACTAGAGTTAAGCAATAGGTCCAAAAATGGCAAAATAACAACAGTATAAAAGTCTGAGGAGGGATAAACAAAACGGCCTGTCAGAAACAGCACATTTACTTTGCTAAATAAAGATTTATTCACTGGGTCAGATTTATAAAACCAGTACAAAGCGGGGCTGGTGAGATGGCTCAGTGGTCTAAAGCACCTACTTAGAACAAGCTTAGCAAAACAGAGGGACCGCGGTTCAATCCCCCAGCACCACATGCCAGCCAGCCCTGCCCCCTGGTGGGCTGAGCTGGCCACACACACACACATATAAATAAATAAATAAAAATTTTTTTTTAAAAAAAGGTACATTAAAAAACCAGTACAAAGCAGCACGATTTTAGTCAATATTTAAAATGGTTTTGCAGGGCAGTTTCTGGTAATAAACTGAGGATTAAAAACCCAGCAAATTTTTTAGTTCCTTGAAGTTTTGGTCTGCTTTTTCTGAGAGGTCTATCTTGTAATTCAGGCTGGTCTTTAATTCAGTGTGCAGCTCAGGCTGGCCCTCAAACTCACAGCCATCCTCCTGCCTCAGCCTCCTAAGTTCCAGGATTACAGGCATTATCACCATGCCCAGCTAAACTCCTTAAAATCCTGCCTCAAATTTTTCTTTGTGTATTTTCTCCTCCTAAATTGAGTATTTTGGTGACTTTCTCCTGTTGAAGTTCAGGTGTTTTGTTTTCAGTACTGGAGACTTTTAGGTGAAATACATATGCTTTTATTTTTTATTTGGAGACAAGATCTCACTAAATCACTAAGTTGCGCTGGCTAGACTCAATTAAATCTCTGTCTCAGCCTTGCAGTGTGCTGAGACTATATGCATATGCCACTACACTAGTCTTTAAATTTTTATTTTTTACAAGTGTCACTCAATTGTAAAGTGTTCACTTAAGAGTAAGGAAGAATCAGGGCTGGAGAGATGGCTCAGTGGTCTAAAGCACCTACTTGAAACAAGCTTGGCAAAGCACAGGGACCGCGGTTCAATCCCCCAGCACCACATGCCAGCCAGCCCCGCCCCCTGGGGGCTGAGCGGGCCACACAAAATGAAATAAATAAAAAAATAAATAAATATTAAAAAAAAAAAGAGTAAGGAAGAATCAGTGTTTTGTCACCAACAGTAGAAAAAAATCCATAAAAATGAAGATATTTTAAGACAATAAAGAAATTCTTTTAAGCACTGAATTCAAAGTAAAGTAGATACATTACCACTCATCAAACTGATAGACAATTACCTCATCTTTAGGAAAAT
Organism: Octodon degus; assembly: GCF_000260255.1. Lineage (NCBI taxonomy): Eukaryota > Metazoa > Chordata > Mammalia > Rodentia > Octodontidae > Octodon > Octodon degus. The sequence goes on from NW_004524618.1 coordinate 1,439,738, forward strand.
ACGGTCTGATAGTATAAACTTTGGAGGTAGGAGTCAGTGGGGGTGGTTGAAAAAAGAGATCATTTGCTCCATCAATTGGCAGCAAACGCTGTGAGGGGAAAAAAGGAGATGGATTAGTGTCAGAAAGACATCCATTTCTTTAAATGAGTGTGCACTGCAGATTACCAACTTAACATTAACTGGCTACTGCAGGCAGACCTAAAGAAGAGGGGTGTACTATGCTTTACTAATATAAACACCTCTTTGCTGGGGAAGGGGAGTGCTTTTGAATAGAAATTACCCAAACTGAGCTATACAGCTTTAGAGGCACATTAATGGGAATTTAAATTTATAATAAACAAACAAACAAACAAACTATTCCAGTGATGATAATGTTTTTTTTAAAAAAACCAATCTTTAACTAGACCATCTTTCTACTAAAAGATGGCAGAACAGAATGTCAGGAGGAGAGGTTTGGTCTGAAGAGGGTTATCTGTCCAGGAGACGCTTTATCCCCAAAGCAATGCGCTTCAGTTTGCTGCGCGCAGCAGAGCACCTGTTGGGGGGAGAAAAGTAGAGCACCTGAAAGTCCATGAACAAACTGAATAGCAAAAACTTCCTTTTGTGTTTGAATTTTCACTAGCCAACTTTCAAGCTCATTAGATTTCTGAAGAAACATCCCAAGCTTTTTCACTAATCACTTGTATAATTAGTCATCTTGTTTTGCTCATGGAGTTTCCACTGGCAGACAAGCATGCGCGCATTGTGCATTGCGGGCGCAGATTAAAATGCTGTGCGACCTGCAAAGAAACAATGTGAAGTGTGTACCTAGAGCCGCTGCGCTTCGCAGGCGCGGGGGGGATTGGCAGCATCTCCTTCAGAAATTACTGTGAAAGAGGAGGAAAATTTGATTTAAAATTCAGCTATGTAACTAAATTGAATTTGGGACTAGAAAGCCTTCGGCAGACCAATCCTTCCAGCCATCTGATGCGCAACATAAGGTTTCTCATAAAACAAAGAAAATGTCAATTCAGTTGTGAATTCATATTGATACCTGGAACTCTCCTGCTAGACCACCTCTAAAGGCCCAGGGTTCTTGGTCTCCAATTAAGAACTGTGCTGAAGAATGACTACGACACCCTGTTGAGATCAGATCCAAGCGGAGAATGTTACGAGAAAGGGGATTTCCTGGGGTCTCAAATGTCCAACACACTAACACACACTCTGTGGAAATAGCTCTCTAACAATAATAATCCAGGGTTTCAGGGCAAGGCTGTGATAATAATTATTTGTATAAATTTATAGTGGCATTTTAATACTGACATACCTTCCTCTAATTAATGCAAATGATTACCAATTGTACTCTTTAATTATTAAAAGGAAATGACGTTCCAAGTCTAAGTCAAATTTATATATTTCTTAGCTAGACCAAGCTAGTTTCTTGCTTTATCACGAAATCATAATAATTAACTGAAATGAATGATAGAGATTGAGACATTTTATTATCACAGCCCATGAAGGAATTAAACCTGTCTGAAGTCACATTTTACATTTTGAGGAAGGGTATAGGAAAGGGAAAAGGGAAAGGAAAATCTTGTCAGAAAACTAAGGTCACCAGAATAAAAGAAACAGTTGATAAAACACAACAAGAACATGATGTTTTTAGACAAGAACAATTCAGACTGGCTAATTATCAGTCTGACAGGTTCTGGGAACTAAAGCAGCAATTACTGCTCCTAATTTGTCCAGAATTAAAATACTTTCTTTACAGTATAACAGTATCTGGTTTTTCTCATTAGCCATTACACTCCTTGTGATGCACTGAACACATGCACGGAATGGCAAGCTTTGAGGTCCAGCAGTCAGCATTCATGTTCACCACTTAACCAACCTCAAAGGCAATCAAGCTAACAACTGATAAGTAACTAACGCAAGTATTTGGTTGCCAAAAGAAAACCACCTGCCTAGTCTTCTGACAAGATGAAGCAGCGCAATATAGTTCTTTTCCATTGGAAGACAGCATTCTACCTCCTGTTCAAGTTAACAGTCTCATCAGTACAAGATAATAAGTGTGCTAGTCAGACAGTCCCAAAGCAAACCAAGTTTTTTTGTGGATAATTCAGGCCCATTAAGAAATTATGTTTGGGTTTGTCATATTTTAGGGGTAGGGTTTTAAAAAAGAAAACACAAAATATATAGTATTTGTTAAACAAATATGAAACAGGGTCAAAATTTAGACTACAAAGAGAACTTGCCCCATTCCATAACTCAGTGGGATTTACACTGCAGGAAACACTGCACTTCTTAAACTTTAAGGTCAGCCAATTTCCTCTACCCCCCACTTTGAGACTACAACATAACTAGCACTTCCAACTATCACAATAAAAAGGCTGCATATACGAAGAGCTGTATAAATGAAAACATGGTTAATGCCTCAGTCGCTGCGCAAACGTGACTTCAGTTCATGCCTACTGCCCTTCAATCTACCTGAGCTACCTCACAGATAGAACCTTTCAATTTAAACTAATTAATCATGACGCGCTGTGAACATCTGCCGCTGTCCATCCAATAGTAGTAGACACTTGTGCTGAGGATTCTCCCATCTGTACACAATGGGGAAGAAGATAACAGAAGTCATTAGTAATTGAAAGTACTGCATAGCCACATTCTTTAAAGGACTGAATGCCAGCTGGACTGGAGAGACAAGGAAAACAAAGGGTTCTAATCACTAACTCCCTGAAATTACTATAGAATGGTGAAGATAGACTTTGTGCTGTGAGCCTCTGTAGAGTTACCCGAATGCCAAGATGATGATTTACAACATCTACGATAGTTTGACCTGAAAACTGTGTACCTATACAAACTGTGAGTTACCCCCATAACTGTACAACATAAAGAGCCTAAGAGAAACAGTACTATATGTAATCAAGAATAAAAGTTTTAATTTTCTTTTTTTAAAAATTATAACCATGGCTATTTTATTTATAAATTATAACCATGGAATCGGGGAGTGAACTCAGACCCTTGTGCTTGCCAGGGAAGCACTTATTCCACTGAGCCATCTCCCCGACCAAAAGTTTTAATTTTTTTAATTAAAAGTTGGACAACGGACAAATGTTTCAAGTGATACAATGTTTTAAGTGATATATTCTCAAGCTCAATTCTCTAATAGACTTAATGTTCATAATTCCTAGAATCCTTGGAAATTTAAGATTTAAACCTGTAAAGAATAATTGTGATTCCTTATCCATAATGTTATCCAACAGTCAATATAGGGAGGTTTTTTATGTGTCTGAGGGCAAGAATAACCACAGTAGGTATTCTAGAGCCTCTTAACAACAGAATTAAAATTCTTTACATGTTGTGCCAATATATGTGGCAGCCCAAGTGAAGCCTGTTATTTCCAAACTGACAAGGAGACTTATTTTAGCCACTTAACTGAGTGTATCACCGAAAAGCTGCCATTTTTAAAAGTATCTAAAAGCCTTAAATGTGCAGGTGCACAAAATGAGTAATCCCATTCCTCCTCCTCCTTAATCCAAGCTCATGGTGTTTCAGACTGTCTGACAACTATGATGAAAACCCATCACACTGTTTGTGACTACTATGAAAACTATGACATGTCAGTCAGCTTTGCTGCCTGCTGTGTGCTATATGTAAGTCCATTACACATATCCTCATAGCTAGACTGAAAACCTAGAAATAAAATGAGGTCCCTGGAGAAACCTGGCCATGCTGGTGCTCTTTACCAAGTTTGAAAATTGTAAGAAAAAAGCAATCATTTTCAAAGTAGACAGAAAAGTCCACCAACTAAAGAATTTTTAGGGGACTAAAATGTCCACCCTCTGCTAAAACCAATTACTTGGTGGAGGGATAAAGAAAAAGCCACGTGAAATAATGAGTAGCACCAGAATAGCCTGCCACTAGAACTCGCATGCGCACAGGGCTGGGAGGACGGGTTCCTCTTGCCAGGCCCCTTGGATTGTTTCAGCAATTGTTCCATTAAACACAGCATTAACATTATGAAGACACAGCAAGCAGCAGAAAGCCTAGAGTCACATTTCATAGTGTCTCATCTCCAAATCAGACAAAAGTAATATGCACTGTTCCATCCAGGAAGCATTCAGTCAGAGCAAGTTAAAGTCAGTACTTGCTAACATATTTTCAAGATATTTATGCTGAATTAGCCCAAGGGAGAAAAATTAATGTGTCCAATGTAATTACTAAGACTTGCATCTCAAGTCTTCAATAATGCCCCACTTTTATAAAAATGTAGACAAAGAACAGAAACTACATTTAGAATTTGCCAATTCCCTAAATGTTTTTCTCCCTATGGGGTAATTTCTTTTAAAGATACAATGTATTTGAGAATAGATTATTCCTGGTGCACATACCTAACCACTGTACAAAAGACTTCACCATAGACATTATACTCTTGATATCCCACACATAGGAGTACATGTCATAAAGGATTGTCCTGTTGGCACAGTTGGAGAGCCGAGTGAACATTCCCATCACCAGTCCACACATCTCTTCAAATTTGGCTGCTCGTGACCGCCATTCTTCAATCTATTAAGGATCAAGAGACCCAAAACACCGTAAGATTAACAAAATAATGCGAAACAGTTATACTCTAACATGTGTGTCATCAGCTACTAGCAATTTATCCAAAACATTAATCACTGGCTTAAATTCCAGAGCAGCAATTTACTAAATTAGAGACTACTAGTCTCTAAACTGACAAGACCTAAAATAAACTTGCCTTCATTCTGCAGAGTACACACCTACTTTATGAACATATTCATAATGTAGTCAATTTCCTGCCAGTTCTCACTGAATGCACTTAAGAACCATGGCTGGGTATGTAGCTCCGTGGTGAATGCTTGCCTGGTATATGCACGTTAACAGCATGGGAAACCATGAAGACTAGAAAAGTAGGTAAATTAAGCATACTCACTTTTTCTGAGTCTTTTCCTTTGCAATTGACACTAACAACGCTGCTATTTGCTCGAAGCCACTGGAATTCCCGTAACATCTGTGCTCCTTTGGGTCCATGCTCATAAGGAAGATAGAAAAGATCTGCAAGTAACTGCAAATCCTCTAGAGTCACTGGTTCTGCAGTGTACAAAGGCTTTTCATTTGGACCTGGCACAAACTGCTCCTTGTTTGTGTGTTCATCTGTCTGCATAGGAGCAATATCGCTAATGCAATCTTCTTGCATAGACATCTCTGGAGATTTAGATTCAGCTATGCTCTCTTTATCAGTGTCCATTGGTTTTAATTCCTCTGCCATTTTAGCTTCAACGATTTCAGTTAGTATTTGATTGTCAGTCTTGTGATCTGCTTCTTCTTGTTTTTCTACCACCATGTCCATAGGTTCCTCATCCGGCTGCTTCTTTTCTTCTTCCTTGGTCAGAGTTGTAGGTTCACCACTCAAAGCTGCTCCCTGGCTCATAATGGGTTCCTGGTAAACTGTTGTGACTACAGTTGTGGCATTTAAAGAGGGTGCTGCAACTAAGGGAGTCCCATCAACTACACTTGTTTTTGCTCCACTATGTGCAACTTGCCTACCTACCAAAAACAAAAAGCCAAGAGATATCACAATTAGAACAAATTCAATTTAGAAAAATATGGGGCTGGTGAGATGGCTCAGTGGTCTAAAGCGCCTACTTAAAACAAGGTTAGCAAAGCGCAGGGACCGCGGTTCAATCCCCCAGCACCACATGCCAGCCAGCCCCGCCCCATAGTGGGCTGAGCTGGCCCCACGTGCGCGCACACACACATAAAATAAATAAATAAATAAGAAAATAAGGATCCTTTAAAAAAAAAAATTTAGAAAAATACTTCTTGGGCCAGGCCAGATAGCTCAGTGGATTAAAGAGCCTGACTAGGCAGATGCAGGGACGGGAGTTTGATCCCTGGTGTGATATACCCATTCATACTGGCACTGCCCACAGGGTGCACTGAGACAGAGATAGAGACTGGGTGTGGTGGTGTGTGCCTGTAACCCCAGCATTTGGGAGGCTGAAAACAGGAGGATCACTATGACTCCTACATAGTGAGACCCTGTACTAAATACATTAAAAAAAACAAAAATCTTCTTGTCATGCTATCTGAAACGAGAACCTCACTTTGAGATTCCAAATACTCTGAGCCCTGAGCAAAGAGAAATTTCTTTAAACCATCAATGAGGCATGGACAAAAGGTGAACGGGATGGTGAGAATAGTAACAAACATCTAGGGGCTGGGGAGATAGCTCAGTAGAATAAGCACTTGCCTGGCACACAAGGGCCTGAGTTCAATCGCCGGTTCCGGGGGGGGGGGGGGGGGGGATCCTCAAGCATGCTGACATATATAATATTTCCTTTGAAGATTTGTTTATTTATTTAAGACAGGGTCTCAATCTGTAGCTGAGGCTGGCTTCAAACTCGATGCAATCGTCATGCCTCAGCCTCTGTCTCCCTAAGTGCTGAGATTACAAGTAACACCACATCCAGCAAGATATGCAGGTTAAAACAAATATTTCACATTAACATTTTATCAAAATAAAAACTATTCTAAAAAGATTAAAAGTGTTATGAAACCCCAGTTACTCAGAGGCTAAGGCAAAAGAGGATCACTAATTAAAGATCAAACTAGGCAAATTATCCTGATTTCAACAACTGAAAAGGCTGAGGGGTGTAACTCAGCACTCTCTGGGTTCAACCCTGGAACCGCCTAAAAAAACACCACAGTAAGATCTTTAAACCTTATTCTTAAGACTTCTAAATTTCATTTAACTTCACTTTGCTTGGGCTGGGGACATAGCTCAGCAGTACAGCACAAGTGCCTGCCCAGTAAGTACAGGGTCCTGAGTTTGATTCTCAGTACAACCAAACAAAAAACCCTACATTGCTTAGTGGGCCCAAGGTAAGAGAAATGACAATATCATTTTGTGATTTAACCATGTGATCCAATGAATCCCCATAAGAAAATGATCAAACTCACTGCTGTATTGATGAGGTACACCAAATTCCTGCAACCACTCTGTTAAAGCTAGCTTTAGAGCCATTTGTGGACTATAGAGTACATCAGTTTCAATATCTTCATCACTGCCTTCGTTTTCTAATTTTATCTGGATCGATACAGTACTATCTTCACTGTCAGCTGAAAGAAAAAAAACGCTTGGGTTACAAGCCCCTCCTGACCGTGAGTGGTTGCTGCTGTATCACAAAAATAAAGAACTAGAGCAAGAACCTTAAATATAACATTGCAAACGAAAGGAAGACCCTTCACTGGCCATTTTACCTAGATTACCTACCTAAATGCACTGCTAAATGTAAAATCCCAACTGAATTGAGTACTAATTTTAGAATCATTGGAAAAGTTGATCATGAATGTTCTCTGAATAACAATTACTAAGAGTTCAAAGTTAAAGGCAGTATGCTTTCTGTAAAGAAAACATTCCCTATTCTTAAGGAGCTGATAAGTTCATTGTAAAGCATTGAAAGAAAAAAAAAAAAAAAAGAACAGAACCTTAATATGAGCACTGATAAACCAAGGATGGCTAGGCCAGGACAGAGAGAAGAGGGAGAAAATTAAGCCTGAACTTTTCAGCTTGGTACTCAAAAATACCCTTGGTTTTAGCTTTTCTCCTTTTTCACACAGCCCAGTTTGGCTAGTGTCTTCTCTACTCCACATTCCCCTTAACACATTTACAAAGGGACCTTAATTCATGTGTTTTGCTGCCAGGCAGCTTTTAAGCACCAGTGGAACAGGCATGACTGTCCCATCAGGAAGCCGTACCACTCACTGGTGGTATAAACAGATCTAATCACCTGTATCAGCCTTTTGACTAACAAAATTAATAAAAAGCCACCCGATGGGTGGCTGTACCCCAGTGGTTCAAGCAGTGGTAACATGTTGGAAAATATAGAAGCTAGCCAAACATGAGGGCACACACTGTAACCCCAGGTACTTAGAAGGATAAGGCAAGAGGAGTTAACAATCTTGGTAATTTACTGAGACCTTTGTCTCAAGAAGATGAAAAAGAAATCCCATTTAATAAAATTACCTGATCCCAGCACTCAGGAAGCTGAGGCAGGAGAATGGTTGTAAGCTGAGACCAGCTTGGGCTACAAAGTGAGCTCAAGGCCAACCTGAACTGCATAGTTAAGTTCCTGTCTCAAAAAGACAAAAACAAACAAACAAAAAAAACCCCCAAACACCTGAAAACTGATGGAAAATGTTGTTAAGGCTAACAGAAACATGAATCTACTGTGTGACTTCAAGAATGAATCACATTTTGGGGGCCAGGGAGACCGCTCAGTAGAATAAGCACTTCCCTGGCAAGCCCAAGGGCCTGAGTTCAATCCCTGGTTCCGCAAAAAAAAAAAAAAAAGAATGAATCACATTTTAAAAGCAAAGAATTCACATGTACAAACTCTCCCCTATGAATGCAATCATGTACTACAAACAGTAACAAATAAAATTAAGAATTAAAAAAAACCCTAAAGCCAAGAAGTTAAATGACCTATCTAAGCCCACTTAGTTTTTTTTTTTAAATCGTACACTTAATTCATCAGTAGAAATGAACAACCCATCATAAAGCCTCAACTGTGCTGACAAAGAAATAAACATTGCCAATGGCTGTAGCTAACCCCCTCTTCCTGCAGCCAAGCACCAAGGGCAGACTACTCACTCATCACCACATCTTTCCTCACTCCGTTCATGTTTGACTTGTACCAGGTGGCAAGGGTGTGGATAGCAACATAGTTGGCTTCAAATTCACAGTTTGGATTCGTCAGCACTCCTTTTAACCGGGGGATGAGCTCTGTGGATCTTCCTTTATATGGGCCCAAAAATAGTCTCTTCTGATCGTAATCATTAGCATGGATGTTATCCCAGATTACTGGAGCTCTCTTAATTATTTTAGAAACCTCTTCAATAGACTCTACTGGAATTTCTTTAGAAACAACTTTGGGACCTAGAAATAATGACCACCATGTTTAAACAATCTCCTACATGGTTCTTTAAAATACACTATACATGACCTTTTATTGTGTTCTCACTTTCATTTTTTCTTTTGGAGGGTTGGGATCAAACCCAAGCCCCTTACGCCCACTAAGCAAGCACTCTACCGCTGAGATCACACCACCAGACCTAACTGCTTGCATTTTAAATACAACAATACTTTTTTCCCTTTCATTCTATAAGACAGAAGTTCCACACATAGATCTTTATCACCAAGTAACATGATAATTACTGCAAAATCCTTAAGGTTTGGGTGGTTTGTCTTACTTACAACAGGGTATTACTACGAAGCTCAGGCTGCCCTTGAATTCACTATGTTGCCCACGCAGTCTTCAAACTCAGTGATCCTGGTCTCAGCCTCCCAAGTGCTCCAAGTAGAGGGGTATATTGCCATGCCCAGCTCTTTCAAGATTTTTTTTTTTCCAGACAGAGTTTCATGGTAATCCTGCCAACTCTCAACTCGCAAGTACTAGGATTACAGCTGTGCGCTACCATGCTCAGCTCAAAATGTTTTCTATCATTTTGGCCCTTGGGAGACTGAGGCAGAAGGATCACCTAAAACCGTAAGTTTAAGGCCACCCTAGGGCAAGCAAGTCTCCCATCTTACTTGTGGTACTGGGAACTGAACCCAGGGCTTTTTCCCACTAAGATTTGACCCCAGCCCCCTTTTTCTCTTTTCAAACGAGGGGTCTCAAGCCAGGCGTGGTGGCGCACCCTTGTAATTCCAGCACTCAAGAGGCTGAGGCAGGAGGACCTGTGTGAGCTCAAAATCAGCCTGGGCTACAAAGAGAGCTCAAAGCCAGACTGAGCTGTGCAGTGAGACCTTGTCTCAGAAAGACAAAAACAAAAGCAAACAAAAGGAGACAGGTCTCACCTAAGTCAAACTGCCTAGGCTGAGATCCAACTTGCAATCCTTCTGCTCGAGCATTTTAAGGATGCTGCGAGTACAGGCACACATCACTACCACAGCTGGCAAAAGGTTTTAATAGAAAGTGAAGCATGTACACTTCATAAAATAATAAGTTTCCTAAAATTCATTAAAAAAAATTCAATTAGAGCCAGGCATGGTAACACATGCCTACGATCTCAGCACTCAGGAGCCTGAGGCAGGAGGATCACTGTGAGATCAAGACCCATCTGAGCCACAAAGTGAGCTCAAAGCCACCCTGAACTGCACAGCAAGACCCTGTCTCAAAAAGATGGGGGGAAATCAATTCACAACAACAGCCAGATGTGGAGCATGCCTATAATCCTGAGGGAGGCTAAGGAAGGAGATTCACTGCAAGTTTACGGCCAGCCTGGGCTACAAAGTGAGATTAAGGCCAGCTTTAACTGTATAGTGAAACTGTGTCTCTAAGACAAAGACACAAAGATACACACACACACACAATCAGCCAGGTGTAGTGGTGGTAGGATACAAATATAGTTCTTGGATAAGGAAGCTGAAGCAGGAATATCGAACACTACATGTCAGCCTGGAATATACAGCAAGACCCAGCCTCAAAAAGTTTTTATTTTTTAAGTACTGTGAATTGAACTCAGGACCTTATGCTTGCCAGGCAGGTGCTGTGCTGCTGAGCTGTATCCCTGGCCTTCAAACAAAAACAAAAACAAAAATTTTTCTAGGGCCCAGTTCAGTTTTAACATACACATCTTGAAAGACTTTACCTGTCCAAAGTACCTCAATTCCAGGTAGGAGCTTTTCACCCACAGTCCTTAAGTAAGGAGACTGAGACACATTTGGATAACAGAAAGTGCCACAATATTCTGAATGTAGGAGGGGGGAAGAAGGAAAACAGGAGTGAAAATAGTCATGGGCTTTAGGATGGGGAAAAAAAGTCTTAACAATTTTAAATTATTTTCATCAAAACTATAAAGGCCTCCATATCATAACTAAAAGAGATTAAATTCAAGCATATAGTTAATTTACAAATCAATTTATAAAATCTGATATTCTCCCTCCAACAGCAGTACAGGTCAAATTTATGATGCTATTCACTAGAAAAACAGCAATTAAAATCTCAGCATTTTGTACCTAATTCTGTGTCACCTACATTTTTCATTTATAATCAGAGGTCAAATAAAGTAAATTGATAATATTGCAGTGCAACCAATACAAGATCACGACAATGGTTATTAGTACTCAAGTACAACTTACATTCTGACTTGAAATAAATGCCCAATACCTTATACCAAGCAATATTTGAGTATTGATGTAGTGTTAGACTACATACTAAAATAAGTTTCACATCAGCCCTGTGAGTTCCACATTGTCTGCTTCCACTGTCCCTACCACCCCTTGATGTCCATTTCCATCACCATTGTCACTTTCTCCCTTTGATGTCCACTTCTGTCACCACTGTCCCTGCCTACCCAGGAAACCCTGTCCCTACCCACTCTCACATAATTTAAGCCAGGTTTTTCTTGTGCAATCTGAATAGTTTTTGTCTATTTTTGCATAATTTTTTAACAATTCAAGCACAGAAAAACTGAAAGAATAGGAGAATGAACACTTACTTTACCCAGATACTAATTTTTAACACTTTGTCATGTTTGCTGATGCCCTGTAACACTTTAAAGTTGTAGACACTGATGAAAAACAAGACTGAAAACAAGAGCATCATCCAAAAACAAGACATTCTCTTATGTAACACCACATGTTGTAACATTAAACAGTGGTAATGTGACCTACTTATGATTATGTTCAAACTTCCTCAGTGATCCAAAAACTTTATGCTTCTAAAAACCCCTGGTCTGATTAATAGCCAGCTACTACATTTTGATTGTTTTACTTCTCTTAGATTCCTTTCATCTGGAATAGTCTTTCTGCTCTCATGTTACAAAAAAATAAAGAAACTGGCCTGTTTTAATGTTCAGGCCACTTGTGTAAAACAACACTCAACTTGGAGTGTTTGGTCTTTTTCAGAATGATTCAACTCAGATTAAATATTTTTGGCAAAAATGCTAAAAAAAAAGGTAAGTTTCATGGCTCACAAATCTAAGACATACATACATACATACATACATATATATATATATATATATATATGTTAAAAAATTCAATCTACAGATTTGTAAAACTTATTTATTCCTGACAACAAATAGTCTGGGGGAAAACTGTAAAATGAATTTTGAGAGCAACTAGGAAAGACAAACATTGCTGATGGGGGGAAAAAAAGCAAAGTGGGAAAATTATTAAGCTTCCCATACTAACTACTGGAAATAAGAGCCCAGATGGGAGTGGGAGGAATAAAAAAACGGAACAACTATGCATGAGCAGAAACAGAATGAGGAGGAAATGAGAAGTGACAAAGAGCTATATAAATTTGTTGTTCTCAAAAAAATTTGTTGTTCTCCAGTTTTCATTTCATTGACAGTAGCATGCCTCTAATCTTTTTATTTTCAATTTTTAGAGAAGGGTCTACAGGGTGTTCAGGGTCTCACTACTAGATCAGACTCGTAGGGATCTGCCTGTTTACAGCCTCCCAAGAGCTGGGATTACAGGCATGCCGCCACCACACCCAGCCTCAATTGCCATCTCAGTGCATCCCAGGGGTGGGGCCGGAACAGCAGGCACAGGGATCGAACCCCTGGCCCCTGCACCTGCTAGCAGGTGCCTTAATCCCCTAAGCTATCTGGCCGGCCCCTGCCTTTAATATCTTAACAATGTATATCTGTATACTTCTAGGACTAAAAACCAAAAATTTTTTGCCAAGTCCATCATCATTTACAAGCTCCTCAATTTCTCTAATGTAACATTTTGAGAAATGCCTTTCAGAAAAAAGGATTCCTACTTTTATAAACCAGCTGGAGGTGTGCATTAGGGCCCATACACAGGACCTTTCAGAAGTTACATGTATCAGCAAGGACAGTTTTACAATACCTGTAGGACAGAAGAGGAAAGTTTCTGGTTCTCCTAGGTACTGATAAATTTCATTTGTGATGGAGACCTGTGCATGAGCAAAAGAACTGAATACCTCTTTGTCTGCTGCACACATATTGTGGTCAATATCATCAAAAAGCAAGGCAAATGACCTGCACCCAAACTGAGAAACCTAGAAAAAGAAAACATTTTTGTATTTCCAATGGAAGAAATTCTAAATTAAATAGAAAGACAAAGTTTTCCACCAGTTTTCATTTAGGGTTGAATGTACTATTAAATTATTCCAACAAATAGTAATTAATTATTTAAAATAAAATACTCCAACGAGGCAGAGGGATATAGTTCAGTGGCACTGTGCATACCTGGCAAGCATGAGGTCTTAAGTTCAATTCCTAGTACCAAAAATAAAATGAAACACTCCAACAAATCTTCTGCAACATCATCTATCCTCATCTCCTTTTTACTGATTATTATATAAAGTCCAATAGAAGAAAAATACAGAAACACAAATAAAAACACATATAACCCTCTCCTCTTGTTTTAATCCCCAAAGGCACATGATCCTAATTAATTTAAAATCTATAAGGCCGGCCAAATAGCTCAGTGGACTAAAGCCCTTGCTTAGACAGGAGCAGGGACCGGGGTTCAATCCTTGGTGTGTTGTGCCGCCCTGCCCCCAGGGTGCACTGAGACTGGGCTCGGTGGCACACATGTGCCTGTAATCCCAGCACTTGATAGGCTGAAAAGAGGAGAATCACAATGAGTCTGATCTATGTAGTGAGATCCTGTAGTCCCTGTACTGAAATACGTTAAAAACAAAAAATAAAATCTGCAAAAAAAATCTGACAAGGGATACATTAGAAAGACACAATACAATGGCAGTACAGGCCTACAATTCCAGTACTCTGGGAGGTCGACACGGGAGGACTACAAAATTCAAGCCCAGCCTGAGTGAGATAACAATACGCAGTTGCAAAAATTTTTTAAAACATGTGCTGGGGATATAGCTCACAGAAATCCCCAGTACTGTCAAAAAATAAAATAAAATAAAAACAAATTTGATTATATACAAAAATAATTTCTTAAAAACCCCACTCATGAAAATTTTAACTACTTTTGTCTATTGCTGAAACTTAAATCCAGAGCACTGTGCATGCTAAGCATACGCCACACCACCGAGCCACACAGTCCTAGCATACAACGAACAAACAAAAAAAGAAACAGTTAACATTGCTAGGTGTGGTGGCACACACCTATAACCCAGCATCTGGAAAACTAAAGACGACAATGTGTTTGAGGTCAGCTTGGGCTACAACAGAGAGACCCTGTTACAAAACAAAACAAATTCATGAAGTTAAAAACAAAAAGAAAATGGGAGGCCTATACTTTATCAGTCAAAAAAAGATGTGCAGCTTATATGTTAAGATTTTTTAATGTATTTAGTACAGGGTCTACAGGGTCTCACTATACAAATTGGACTCACAGTGATTCTCCTGTTTTCAGCTTCCCAAACACTGGGATTACAGGCGTGCACCACCACACAGGGGGGAGGGGGGGCAGGGCTGCCACAGCACGGCATGCCACCGGGGACTGAACCCCAGTCCCTGCGTCTGCCTAAGCAGGTGCTTTAATCCACTGAGCTATCTGGCCGGCCCTTACCTTATATGTTAATATGAATCAGTTTCACGAACAGCTTAAGTCTGTTTCTCGCTAACACAGCCATTTCCACATGATAAAATTATATCTATTGTTTGTGTAATTTGAAAATGATCTTTAGCAGGCAGAAGGTTGTTTCTCTCATTCCAATCACAAACCCAGGTGTGTACGCTATGGTATGAGTATCTTCCTGAAAATGTCGGCCTGTACAACTCATGTCCGAATCACCTGGATTTCTGGTCCTTACCCCATATCTCAGCATAGGAATCTTTAAGGATGGAACCTAGATCAGGAGAGACAGCACACGCCTAGAATTTCAGCATTCTGGAGGCTGAGCATCTTAAAGAGTTTGAGCCCAGCATGGGCTACACAGACAATTCAAGACCATCCTGAACTACAGTAAGATCCTGTCTCAAAAAAAAACAAAACAAAAAAAAACAACAACAACAACAAAAAAAAAAACCCAAAATAAAAAACCCTCAAATGGAGCCTGTAATCAACAATCTTTGGGGCAGGGGAGATGACTCAGTGGAATAAGTGCTTCCCTAGCAAGTGCAAGGGTCTGAGTTCAACCCCTGGTTCCACAAAAAACAAACAAACAAACAAACAAACAAACAAAAAAAAATCTTTATTTCCCCCCTTAGTCCTGGGGATGGAACGTAGGTACACTGAGCTGCATCTTTTTATTTTTTAACATGGTCTTACTAGATGCCCTAGACTGGTAAGATTTCTTTTTTTCTTTCCCTGCAGTGCTGGGGACTGAACACAGCTATACACTTCCTGATTCCTTTTTTAAAATTTTGAGACAGGGTTCCACTTAGTCCCTAAATTGTCCAGGCTAGGCTTGAATTTACAGTTCTCCTGCCTCACACTCTACAGTGCTGGGATCACAGGCAGGGTGCTAGGCCTGCTAATACTCAGTGTTCTTTTAATCATCCCTTCCAAGATGACTAAAACCCAGGACAGTTCGCATATAGGCAAACGTTCTACCCCTAAGCCACACCCCCAGCATTCTTTAAGGCTTTAAAAAAATGGTACTGGGGATTGAACCCCATGTCTTTACATTGAGCTAAATCCCCAGCCCTTTTAGACAGGAACTATGTTGTCTGGGATGAGCCTGAACTTGAATTCTCCTGCCTTTAGGTATGAGTAAGCATACTAGGCTTAAGGCAACCCTTAAATTGAGAAGCAATGGTACCTTTTTCAATTTAATGATACACTGGTACTCAACTGCTCTGAAATTCAGCAAATTTGGTATGCAACAGATTTTTGTTTTGAGGTAGGGTCTTGCTATATTCAAAGCTACCTTCAAACTGCTGCAATCCTCCTGCCTGAGCCTCCTGAGTGCTGAGATCACAGGCATGCACTACTATACCTGGCTATAGTATTTGTTGCATTTTTGATATGAAAACTATCTTGGTGCTTAAAATCAACAATGCTGACTCAGTCCGACTCACTGCCTCTTAGCAACAACGGCTGTGGTACTTTACCATTTCTGGTAGATACTGACTCTAGTGGAAGTAATGAACAAGTACCAAGGTATCATTGTACTTGGAAAAGTATTCCTCTACACACAAACAGTAAATAATTCCTACAGAAAAACATGGAACTCTTTTCTTAGCATCATAAAAGCAACTCAGAAAACTTAAGTTTCAAGTACTGAGTAAGGGAAAATAACTTAAAAATGAGGAGTTACCTGATCCAGTTTGCGTTTCAATGTAGACACTTCCTTGGGGTTAGAAAAAGTGATGTCCAATCCAGGTGAGATAGCATAGATGAACTCTATCTCATATTCTCGTGCAGCAGAGATCAGAGTCATAAGCTGCTCTAAAGAACAGAGTCCATGTGTTTAAAAAGTAGGACAGAAAACTGAAAGAACCTTCACTTTCCAACTGAAGAGATCACTTCTTCCAACTTTATAAGAAAGGAAAAGTTCCTTAAATTTTATAAAATTATCATGTCCAATACGACAATAGGCCATATAAAATGACACAAGCCTGTAGTGATTTAAAACTAATACTAAGAAAAAAAGAACAAGTTTCACATTTTTTATTTGAAACAACAGAAATCAAGAGCCCCTTCTTTCTTACTTCCAAATCCTTTCTTACCCTTTTTCAGGAAACAAGTGATTATTAATAAAATATTTTCACTGCCTTCTTTCAAAAGTACTTGGGCTGAGCATGGTGGCAGATATCTGTGACCTCAGCTCTCTGAAGGCTGGGGCAGAGAAGTATTGCCAAGAGTTCAAGGCCAGCACGAGTTACAGAGCAAGACCCTGTCTCAAAAAAAAAAAAAAAAAAGGGCTTGGGAGACAGCTCAGTGGAATAAGCACCTGCCTGGCAAGCGCAGGGTCCTGAGTTCAATCCATGGTACTGCAAAAAACCAAAAAACAACCAACCCATAAACTACTGGGCTGTCAATTCCATGTCTTACAGTATTTGAAAGATAAAAATGCTTTTTTTTTTTTTGACTGTCCCAACAACTGAAATTCCTAAATAGCAACAGAAAATGTTTTTCTAAAAAGTAAGATTAAATGATGGCTTTAAAAATCCTTCATCCATGTATGTACAGGAAAAATATTCACTGCAGACTTTTGCGGGGAAGAGAGAAGGTCTACGCAGCTCAAGCTGGCTCTGAACTCATTCTGTAGCCCAGGCTGGTCTCAAATGCATGGTGATAATTCTTCCTCTGCTTCCAAGGTGCTGGGATTGCACGTGTGATCCACCACGCCCAGGAGGACTTTATAATACACTTTTTCTAAATAAACTGAAACACTAAACATATACTAATAAAAATTTAAAAATAATGCCAGGTATGGTGGTGCATGCCTGTAATCCCAGCACCTGGGAGCTTGAGACAGGAGCATTGTTTGAAGTTTGAGACCAGCCTAGTCTACAAAGTGAACTGCACGAGACCCTGTGTCAAAAAAGACAATACAAAAAAAAAAGAAAAAAGAAAGTTCACTCAAAAAAAGACAATAAATAAATAATTGTCAGGTATATGCCTAGAATCCCAGCACTTGGGAGGCTGAGACAGGAGGATCACCAAAGTTCACGGCCAGGGTGGACTACATAATAAGTTCAAGGCCCACTTAGACTGTATAGCAAGACTTCTCAAAAAACAAAAAGAAATTTTAAATAAATTGAAACATAACTATATATTTGACTCTTCAAAAGTTCAGTAGTATTTCAAGTCATCTGACTTTTTTTTTATCTGACTCTGTTTTGATTATTGATTATATTCAGTTTCATACCAGCCCCACCAAAAAATAACTAAGTTTAAAGTACACTTATATGAAGTTGTAAAGAATAACACATCTAGGTAAAAATAAATTTTAATAACTTCATAATTTTTTTTTTAAACTTCGTAATTTTTTTGAGACAGGATTTCACTACGTAATCCAGGGTGGCCTCAAACTCAGTGACCCTATTGCTTCTGTCACTCCAGTGCTGGGATTATAGGTGTATGCCACTAGGCCTGGCTTACTAAATTAAAGTGTTTGCCTTCAGTACACTGACTGGGCCCTGTACCCAAATGCTATTCATTGTTAACTACACGTGCATACTATTTAATTCAAAGTATGACAATATTTCTCCATTCACTGAGTCCCTGAAGAAGAACTCCACTTTTGTGACTTATAAGAAGATTCTGTGATAAACGAATTTACAAACTTTTGTTAAAAAAGTACTCAGGGATCAAGTACAGGGCTTTCACACTGAGGTACAGCCCCAAGTCTGCTTTTTATTTTGAGCCAGGGTCTCACTAAATTGCCCAGGTTGCACTCAAACTTGCAATCCTCCTGCTTCAGCCTCTCAGAGTGGCGGGATTACAGGTGTGTGCAACCAGGCTCAGTTCACAGTATTTATACTTCACCCTGGTTACTTATTTGGAGTGCCTTAGCACGCACACTCAAGCTAGGTGCTTCGAGTGCTTTGCCCTACCGCTCCCTGGCTGAAACACTTTCTAAGCGGCCACTGTGCAGATCACTGGCCGAAATAAAATATCATCTGAACCACAGAACAGGAGAAGTCAGACTGACACACTCACAATTCAAACGGCTGTGATTTCCTTAATGCCACTCTTTCAGTCTGTAGTAGCTCACACAGACTACTGTAGTTCTCAGATAAATGGAAATTATAACGTGAAAATGAAATTAAAAAAACTATAGCATATAATATAGCTTTTTCCTTCACATACTGAGTTTATGGATTAAAAAGAAAAAGATTACCAGCTTCCTCCACTGAATACATCTCCCGCCAAAACATCCTATGTTTGTAGTCATCTTTTGGTGCGTACAAGTATGTATTTAATTCCCATTTTTGGAGCCTTAAGGAAAAAGAAAATTTATATATGTATACACACACACACACACACACACAGAGGCAACATTAGTAAGTTATAAATCTCAGTATTCGTCCTCTTTTTGGAGCATTTCCACTTCATATAAAACTAGTAACATCCTAAAACAATATCTTTTAAACCATTAATCAGTGGGAGAAAGTGCTACAAGGTATGTCAATATATTGGTATCAAATAAAAACACAACTCTGGGTATGACAGCTGAAACCCAAAACCTATTCAAACTTCCCCAGGAAAAGTGTGAAAACCACAGGCTTATAGATGAAGACCAGGTAAGTGCCTCAGTTCTCTAAATGAAAAAAATCAACTTGTACCAGTGATATCAGTGTCAGTATTTCTCTAAAAGGAATCATTAGACTTTTAGCATGCTTCATACAGTAAAAATTTACCTTCTAAAAAGTTCTTTTCTCTGTTCCATAACCCAGGGTCTTCCATAAAATCCTAGATTTCAAGTAAGAATAAAATTAATTTCTTTCAAGTTTCAGAATGTGGTAAGCTTTCAGAAACATTACACATAAAATATAATCCCATTTTCTAAAAAAAGTATAATACACCAAATGATAAATAATATTTAATAAGACATTGAAGTTTTGCTTTTTTTTTTTTTTTTTTTAAATCTATGAGCAGTGAAGTTACAGGCAATTTTTATTTTTTTCCTTCAGGTCAATTTTCTTACTTTTCTACCATAACATTTATTACTTAGGTGAAAGCTATTTAAAAACAGGTAAACTTACCTTTTTACTGTGAAGTATAAATAAACCTTTCCCTTCCAAATTCTTATTTTGGCCAACTCAGCCACAAACCCAAATCCCTGAGTAAGTAGACAAGTGCTCTACCACTCCCTGAAAAGTCTCTCAATCTTACAAGATGAAAGAAAGCAAACTCGTAATAACTGCTATGGAGGAGGGGAGTTAGGCTGCATCTGGAATGATGAGGTGAGATAAACAAGCTAGTTAAAATCAGGGACAGGATTAGAAAAAGATTAACTTACAATTTTTGTTTTACAGTGTTGGGGATTGTGGAACCTTCAAGTGGTAGGTAAAAGCCCTCCCACTTAGCTACATCCTCAGTCTCTTCAAAAAAAATTTTAGGCTGCTCTCCAATATTCTGTTACTCTCCCTCAGCCCCCTGAGTAGCTGGAATTAGCACTGTGTCACTATACCCAGCAATGATTACTTTTGCAAAAACTTTTTATACCTACGTGTGGTGTCCTGTACCTGTAATTGCAGCACTAAGTAGTATGAGGCAGAAGGATCACCATAGTAGTTTGAAGCTAGCCTGTGTTACAAAAGTCACTCAACTGAAAGCCAGCCTGACCTACATGTGTGACTATCTCCAAACAAAAATTCTTAAAGAAACAATCGAAAAAGAAAAAAACCCTTAAGACCAGCTTCATGAGATCCAACAATGAAAGTGCCTAAATAGCAAACAATCCATCTCAAGTCCAGAAGAACTGAACTGAAATTTTAAGAAAGTGATGACATACCTCAGGGTGTCCAATGTCAGAAACAAACTTGTAGACAGATGATCTAAGTTAAGTTAGGTAATAGACACAAAACTGGGATTTGAGGCTCCCTAAGTGTGCTAATACCAAATAGCCCTTACAGCTTGCGTAACTTTTACTTTTCTGTCTCAATCAACAACAGATCAGAACAATCTCTCAAGAGTACCATGAGGCCGGGGAGATGGCTCAGTAGAATAAGCACTTGCCTGGCAAGCGCAGGTTCCTGAGTTCAATCCCTGGTATGGGGGGGGGGGGTACCATGAACACTACCAATAAAAGTATTGTAAACATGAAAATGCTTCCCTCACCTCAAGAGTCCCACCAAAAAAATAATAATAAAAAAAAAAACCCTAACAACAAAAACCCCTCGTTACATACCAGCATATTAAACTGTAGCATTTTCAATCTTTTTTTTTTTTTTTTTGGCGGAGCCAGGCATTGAACTCAGACCCTTGTGCTTGCCAAGGAAGCACTTATTCTACTGAGCCATCTCCCTGGCCCAATGTTTTCAATCTTAACAGTTCAGTATTATGTACTTACAGGTGATATTAAGTTGTACTGTATGGAGTATGAAAGCCATCCCTAGCTATTTTTTGAAACAGTCTTGCTATGCTGTCCAGGCAAAATTTAACCTTGGGATCTCCCTGCCTCAGCCTTCCTTAAGGCTGTTTACAAATGTGCACCATCCGGCCAGGTTTTAAAATATTCTTGATAGGTCTGGGGAGATACGATGGCAGCCTACGCGCCAGCCTGGCAAGTGCAATGACCTGGGTCCTTTAGCCAATACTAAAGGCTGAGTCGAGCCCGGCCGTGCAGAAAGGAAACCTGGCCCTGGCCTGGTGGCACACATTTGTAATCCCAGCACTGGGGAGGCTGAGATAGGAGGACTACTGAGTCCCAGCTGTGTAGCGAAACCCTGTACCAAATTAAAAAAATTTGTTCTTTTGATTATTTTTAAAATTCATTTTAATGAGAAAAACAAGATAAAATTGAAATGAAAGTTTCAAAATAGGCTAGTAGGACAAAGTTTTTTTTTTTTTTTTTTTTTTTTTTTTTTTTTTTTTTTAGCAGAACTGGGGATTGAACTCAGGCCTTACGCTTGCCAGGGAAGCGCTTATTTCACTGAGCCATCTCCCCAGCCCGAGATTTTGTTTTTTAATTAAAATTAAGATATTCTTGATAGTAAAACATGTTGTTTTTTCACTTTAAAAAGTAGGCATTAAGGAGCCGGGGAGATGGCTCAGTGGAATAAGTGCTTCCCTGGCAAGCGCAAGGGCCTGAGTTCAATCCCCGGTTCCGTCAAAAAAAAAAAAAAAAAAAAAAAAGTAGGTATTAAATATCCCTTTAGCAGTACTCCAGCAGTTTTCCAAATGCGTAACCCTCAGAAACTAAGATTATGTTTTGACAGTCAAGTTTAAAATTTGATTAATTTGCATCACAAAGAGAGGAAGCAGTGCTGTTAAAGCAAAAGTTAAAACCAACAAAGGTTTGTGAGAGCAAGAACCGAACCGGAATCCCAGCAGTTAACAGCATTTCCCATCCTCCTTCGTTTTAGGAATGATGCCAACCAAGAAGCACTACTAAATACGCAAATCTGTGCTGAACCCGGTGCCCAGTTACCAAGGAAACAGTTAAGGAGAAGGCGAGAAAACAGAAGACAACTCTGGTACACACATAACTTTCCTTATAATACTACTGCAAACCAATTTAAACCACAATAAGCTGGGGCCTGCCCATTAGCTCAGTTGTTTAAGTGCCTGCTTAAGCAAAGGCACTCAGGCTCAGGATACTCTGGTTCGATCCCCAGATCCTCATGCCTTTCCAGACCTGCCCTTAAGGCAACCTGAGCCAGCCAAAAAAAAAAAAAAAAAAAGTCCTTCTAAACCACAGTAAGTTTTGTGTTTTAATTACTGAAGATATAATGGCTTGGCAAGTTTCCTTAAACTCTTTCTAGTCTAGCTCTCAAATTTC
This sequence comes from Octodon degus, assembly GCF_000260255.1. Taxonomy (NCBI): domain Eukaryota; kingdom Metazoa; phylum Chordata; class Mammalia; order Rodentia; family Octodontidae; genus Octodon; species Octodon degus. The sequence goes on from NW_004524618.1 coordinate 1,462,102, forward strand.
TATATTATTCTGCACTTTTCCTCACCCACCACCCTTCCCATTCTCAGGGAGTACATTCTTCTAAAACCTCCCATCACTCTTAGCGAGCTCAATCAGTACATCAAAAACTCACACAAAACAATCATCTTTTTTTTTTCTTTCCGAACCGGCGATTGAACTCAAGCCCTTGTACTTGCCAGGGAAGCGCTTATTCTACTAGTAGAGCTATCTCCCCGGCTCCAAAGCACTCATCTTTTCATACCCCAAATCATCTTTCCCTAAATCCTGCAAAGTTATTTTGCCGAACTGCTTCAACCTTACTGTAGCTGCATAATATGTGCTCCCCCAAATTAAATTTTATTTTTAAAAACATAATCGTCCATCTTTCCGTACAATCTTATTTATAAAGTGACAGCCTGGAAAAAACGATACTCTAAACCAAGAGCAATCTTTCTCTTCCCAGATTTTAAGTTTTACGCAGACTAATTTTTATGTTTTTATCCATAATACCTAAGAACTAGACAATCAGAAAACACTAGATGAGCCAAAACACCGTATTTTAGAAAATTCAAATAAATCCTGCACTCAAGAACGCTGATGATTGGTGCTTCCACGGAATGCTGGGCGGGACACCATTTTCACCCAGAAACTATGACAATCTTCTGGTAATTTTCCTTCGCTAAGAACTATCCATCGTACTTATACCGCAAATGGGGGAGGGGGGGAATTTCTTCGAAAGTCACCGAATTCGAATCCCATGTCCTGACGCTTTTGAGAATATTAGTCAAAGCCACACACACCCCAAAACACCATTACTACAATATGGTATAGGGGGGAAAGACCAGTTTTCTACGTTATAAATGATTCTTCAAAGGGGCAGAGAAATTTACTGGCCAGTAAAAGAATTTTTAAGGAGGTAGGAATCTGTAATACTATGAACTAATTAGTACGAACAAGTCTATGTGGGCTGATTTATTTTTCCTCAAAGGCTGGAAAAGAGCACTGGACGCAAGCCAGGCTTCGCCCGCTGAGCCCCCTCCCCCACCCCAGCCCCGGCGGCCGGGGACCGAAGCCACGGCCTTCCCCGCCCTGAAACTGGTCTTCCTAGACGGCCCACACTGAGCTGGAACTTGCGCCCCTCCAGCCTCTTGCTCCCCAAGTACTAGGATTACAGGCTTGCATCACCACGCCCAGCACACTTCTCCACTCGACCTTAAATAGGATTCCAAACACGAAACAGTGTAAGTCAGCACCCCGCAAGTAGCAGGGACCACACAACGGTCCCCTCCACAGCCAAGGCCGGAGCGATCAGAGGCAGGCTCGGTAGCGGCCAGAGCGGACCAGACGGCGCCTGCGGACGCGAGGGGGGAAATGAGCCCCGCCGCCTTCCCCTCGCCCCGGCGGCGCCACCACCTGCCCCCGGGCCGGCGTCTGCGCCGAGCGCGCGGCCTCGCTCACCTTCCACCACGCCGCACAGGAACCTTCGGGCTCCTCCCGCGGCCCCAGCCGCCGTCGCCGCCCCGGCCCCGGCGGGGTGGTCGTCTCCCGAGCCCGAAGCCGCCTGCGGCTCCAACGCTGCCCCTGCAGAAGCGGCGGGGCCAGAGCTGAGGTCTGCATCCCGCTCCTCCAGGGCCGCCTGGCCTTCCTTCTGGACCATCCTCCGGCTGCCCGCCGCCACCTCTGCGGCCCCCTCGGCTGCGACGCGGGGAGAGGACCTCGGCCTGCGCCCCTCCCCCTGCGGGGCGCGAGTGCCCGGATGCGAAGGGCGGTGGCGAGCCTTTGTCAGCCGCGGCCTCGGCACGCGCGTCAGGAGCCCGAGGGGAAAGCGGGGCCCAGTCTCTCGCTCCTGGAGGCCCACGTCGAGGACCCTTCTCTCGCGCCCAGAGTCTGCCGTCCGCCTAGCAACTGAAGTCCGCTCGCCGCACGCCCAAAGCCGCTAGTACCCTCTCCGCCGCCTCCACCACCCGCTTCCTGTTTATCCGCACTGCGCCTGCGCCACAGACCGGCTCAGACCGGTCCCTCGGCCCGCGCCCCTCCTCCTCGGGCAAGTCTAGTGTGCCGGCCGGAGCGGGGGTAACTGGAACAAAGCGGATGCGAAACGCGCGCGGAATGACAGCAGTGGACCGTACCACTTAAGTTTGTCCCCTCCCAAGGGAGCCCAACACCCTGGGACGGACCACTCCTCGCTTCCCGAAGGGTGTTGTGGGAGGAGGCTGCCGCCGGCGGAGGCCGCGGGGAGCGGCAGAGGCCGCAGGGCGAGGCGGTCACTCCGCCGCGGCGCAGGCGCACGAGCAGCGCTCGCGTTCTTAAAGAGGTAGGAAGAACTGAGCTAATTAGTCTGGAGATTCGGTACTGTAGTTTGGCCCTTCGCGTCTGCTGGACCCACGCTTGGCTCTGGAAGGACGCAGTTCCAGCGAGCTCAGCTAACCTCTCTGCCTTGAATCATCCCCCATCTCGCTAATCCTGTTTAAAACCGCCCTTATTTATCGGACCCTTCGCGGGCTTGCCTCGTGCTGGACCCTGGCGCCGCTGTGAGCTCACTGCATGGTGGCAGAGAAATAAGAGTTCCTGCGGGACTGGGCCGATGTGATGAGCCGAGACACAGCGAGAATCGCCGCCGAGCTGTATTGCCCAGCTCTTCTTCTTTTTCTGAGATAGGGTCGCTCAGTTGACCAAGCTGGGCGCACATATGCTGTCCTCCCACCTCGGCCTTCTACAGTGTGCCCTCACTACACACGTGGCTACACGCAGAATTCGTGCTTGGTGCACCTAAGTGTCCGGGAAGTCAGAGGAGATAACCAACTCCTGGCCATTGCTTCACTTCAAGAAGTAGGGAGAGGTGAAAGGTACGACTCGTTCGGGAATGGGGAGTGTGCAAGTGTGTAAGGAGGCGTTCGGTTCCTGGAGCCTCAGCATAGACGTCATTTTCTCAAGGCACTCGGAGCCCTGGAAGAGCCGCCCCGTCCCTTCTGCTGTGGCGTTCCGGGAGCTCCGCAGCCCTGTCCTAAGGCCCTTGACTTTTACAGTGCTAGAGAGAGGTCTCCCGATTTTTTTTGTGGTTTGCTCGGCCGGCCCTGGGAGCGGGGCTGGCCGGGGGCGGGGGCTTGTGGGGGCGGGGCTGGCCCTGGGGGCGGGGCGTGTGGGGCGGGGCTGGCCCTGGGGGCGGGGCGTGTGGGGCGGGGCTGGCCCTGGGGGCGGGCTGCGTTGCCGGAGATCAGACCGCAGACCTTGCGCTTGCCTGAGCAGGCGCTTTAGACCGCTGAGTTTTCTCGCTGGCCCTGTCACCACCTGTGAGGCCCAAGGATCACACTTTGGGGTATTTCGATGTGCTATTTAACTAAGTATTTGACTCAAGCTGTAGCAAAATTTGTAACTGAAGGGACTCTTACAGTCCTTCGCTTTTAGTCTTGGATTGTTATGATGGGATTAGGAGCACAATTTTATTTTTATTTATTTTTTTTGTATTTTAGGGAAGGGTCTACAGGTTGTTCAGGGTCTCACTACTAGATCAGACTCGTAGTGATTCGCCTGTGTACAGCTTCCCAAGAGCTGGGATTACAGGTGTGCCACCATGCCCAGTCTCCACAGTGTGCCCCTGGGGGGGCAGGGCCAGCAAGGCAGGCCCAGGGATTGAACCCCCAGCCGCGTCGCCTGCTTGCAGGCGCTTTAATCCGCTATTTGGCCGGCCTTAGGGACACAAATTTCTTCTCTGTGTTATTCTTTCTTTCTACTGTGGAACATTTCATAAATGTGCCCGTTGTCATAGCCCAGGGCCACGCTGATCATCTCTCTGTGGCTCCGGTTTTACTCAGTGTGCTGAAGCAAGCGTTTTCTTGTGGGACCTGCTGTGATGACCGGTTGAGGTCCTAATGCTTGCAGTGGAAATTGTGGTCCCAGGGGACCTGGAGGGTCCCTTCTAGGTGACACCAGGTCCCAGTCTCCTGGCTTTTATTCTTCCTACTCCATACCTCACACAGTGGGAACTGCTAACAAGACAGCAGCCGCAGCGTTGTCCATTTTTCACTGCCCAGGCATGGCTCTGTGGTCCAGGCAAGCTCAACTTCAGCATCTCTACTTCTCAGACGTGAAGCGTGGTCTTTGCCACCAGTTGCTGTGCTTTCTTTGCACAGCACATCCCTACCCCTGCCCCCCAGCCTACCTACAACAGGAAGAACTGCTGGGGAGGCCCAGGGTAAATACTCAGAATTTACCTTTCCATGGGAGAAACAGACAATAACGAATTTAGTATGCACCCAAAAACACAGAATTGTTAAGTGCTCTGAAGAGGGAAAGCTGGTGATGTAATGAATAATAACTGCAACAGGAAGAGCTACTTCAGACGGTCAGATAGGAAGTAGGAAGGTAGGTGAGTAAATAGTAGTGGCTTGGACAAGTCATGCACTGTTGTGGAGCTGGTGACCAAATAAACAGGTGAACGAGCAAGGCAAAGAGAAATGAAGAGTTACTTTTTGAAGGGCTGGGGACATGAGTCAGTGGTGGAGCAGCTCTATCCCTAGCACTGAAAAAAGAAAAAAGGCTTTGTTGGCTTAAATCTGAGCTAGTGGGAAAAGGAACCCTTCTCCATTGCTGATGGGAATATGGACTGGTACAACCACCGTGGAAATCAGTGTGGAGATTTCCTCAAAACACTAGGAGTAGAGGTTCTATTTGAGCTATTCCCCTTCTTGTTCTCTTCCTAAAATAATTAAAAGGATCATACTACAGGAATATATGCATACCTATGTTTATAATGGTAGCTTGTAATAGCCTTGGAAACAGCCCAGATGCCCATCAGCTGACGAGTGGATGACGGTGTGGGTCTGTATATGGAGTACTACACTGCCATAAAGGATAAGCTCCAGCCCTTTACAGCTAAATTGATGCACCTTGAAACCATTCTAAGTGAAATAAGGTGGACACGTGTAAATACTGCACTGTTTCTCTGGTGTGAGAAACTGGAAGTATAAGGACCAAAATGTGTAGAAGATATTGTGAAATAAGAAGAAAATGCTCAGTGCAAGGGTAAGGAGGGAAGGGGAAAAGGAAGAAGGAACAAGTGGAATCAAAGCTTTGTAAGTGGGAAGGGGAGGAGCTGAAGGGAGGGCAGGGAATGAGACAGCTCTAGCAAGTACAGGTACAGATGATGGTGAGTGTGACCATCGTGCGCCTAACGTGTGCCAGTCGCCGCAGAGGCGGGCGGCGGCCGCTGTTCCCGCGGGTCGCGGCTGCGCCGCCGGGAGGCTGCGGAGGCTGCAGGGCGGTCGGCTCCGGACGCTGGGCGGGCCCCCGCCGCGCTCGTCCTCCCTGGCCGCCAGGGCCTCCAGCCGGCAGCGGCCCCTCCTCGTACGGGCTCCTCTGCAGAGGGCTCTCCCGCACCCTCCTCGCCTGCTGCGAGCTGGCCTGGCAGCTGCGCATCAACTTCCCCTACTTCTCCGTCGCGGCCTCCGCGATCCTGAACAGCGCTTACAGGAGGCCACCAGGACGGCGGACTCTCAGGCGGCCCGCGGCGCTGAGCCTCGCTCTCGCGAGATGTCGGCGGCGCCGCCTGCGCGTGCGCTGTGGCTCCGCGCGGCCGCGGGACGGTGGACGAGGGCTGCGGACACTGCGTGGCGGAGACGGTTGTGGGAAGGAGGCCCTCCAGCTGAGACCCGCGCGCGTGGTTGGGAAGCTGCGTATCCCGAGGATGAACTTCGGACAGATTTCAGGACAGGAGAAAGGCCGCAGGTTGTATTATAAAAGAAGAAAGGCCAAATTTGCAGAAAAAAATTAAATGAACAACAAACTTACACTATGAATTGAAATTCGGCAGTCAATGACCTTCTGAAATACTGGGCTGGATTGTAGACTAGACACCGAATAAGACACCCGTGGTATTCAGGGCATGAGGTGGAAGTCATGTATTTCTTCACCCCACAAGAAAAAAATACTGAAATTCTCAGTAAAAAAACAAATCTATACAGGACACACACCTTCTAAATACTGGACCTGATACCCTGCAAGGTTTTGAACAAATGATGGAAGTATGCGAAAGTGACGTCTGATGTCCTTTGTTTTGTTTTGTTTTGTTTTGTTTTTAATATTTATTTATTTTTATTTATTACATTTATTTATTGTGTGTGTGTGGCCAGCTCAGCTGGCTGGCATGTGGTGCTGGGGGATTGAACCGTGGTCCCTGTGCTTTGCCAAGCTTGTTCCAAGTAGGTGCTTTAGACCACTGAGCCATCTCTCCAGCCCCCATCTGATGTCCTTTGAACAGCGCTCAGATTAGGACCTTGGGACCAGATTAAAGGAAATGTAGTCACTGCGTAAAACTTAGATATTCTGTGAATAACATTGAAATAATTACAATGAAAATGTTGTATATGGTTTTCCTCCTTAAAGGAATGCTATGGGGCTGGTGAGATGGCTCAGTGGTCTAAAGCACCTACTTAGAACAAGCTTAGCAAAGCACAGGGACCGCGGTTCAATCCCCCAGCACCACATGCCAGCCAGCCCGCCCCCTGGTGGGCTGAGCTGGCCACACACACACACACACACAAATAAATTGTAAAAAATAAATAAATAAATAAAATAAATTTATTTAAAAAAAAAAAGGAATGCTAAATTATGACCACAAAATAGAATGTAAATGTGTTAGCCACGATGTACAAATACGTGGACAAGTGACAGTGTTGGAAAAGGGAGGAGAAGGTAAATGAAACGGATCTAATGTTCTTACAAATTGTCAGTGCGAAAGAAAGTGATCTTGTGGAGGAGAGGCAAAATATTAGTCATAAAGTTTCTAAAACAGTAACGTCACTGTATTAAAGGGGAAACTTGATGGGGGAGAAAAGTATAAAGCAAACAGAAAATGCTGGAAGATAGAGGCTTCAGTTTCAAAGAAAAACTTAAAAGATACCTCATGTATTTGAATATATTGGAGACTTTCTGTTTTTCAAAGTCTGAATGAATTAGTAATCTTCAGATTTTTCAAATTTAAGAAAACAAAACTGCCATAATAATAAACACCAGGAAAAATAAAGCTCAAAAAAATAAAGTGTATCAATAAAGTCTGTGTGGAGAAAATCTGAGCAAGAAGGTGGATCTTGCACAGCAATATATGCCCACCCACGTTTACAGTGTCACAGTCTGTAATAGACTTGGAGGCAGCCCTAGTGCCCATCAACAGAGGAACAGACGAGATGTGGGATTATACGGTGGAGTACTACACTGCCATGAAGAGTAAGCTTGAGACATTTCCAGGTAACTGGAAGCACCTTTTTTTTTTTTTTTTTCAACAAATAATATACTGCATATATTCTTCTTAGTGGTTAATTGCTGTACAAGATGCGGACTTGTGATCCTATTTACAAACACCATTGGAACAAAT
>NW_004524618.1:1470809-1478080 GCF_000260255.1 Octodon degus
ATCAGTATATATAGTTAGTCAGGGTGAGAATCTTTCCAATTAACTCCTAGATTAAAGAATCTTCTGAATGTTCTCCGGATCATTGCCTTGCTCAACTGGAAGCACCTTGAGGCCACACTCAAGTGAAATAAACTGGACATGGAAAGTATCACGTGGTTTCTCTAGTGTAAGAAAGCCAGTAGTGTAGTGAAGGGCCAAATGTGTAGCAGATTCTGAGATGAGAAGAAAATGTTCAAATGGGAAGGGGGACTATAGAGGAGGGAGGGGGCAGGAAGAAAGGGAAAGAAGGAAAAGATGGAAACAGCCTTTGCAACTAGGAGTGCGAGAGGGGTTGGAGGGAGGGCAGGGGATAGAAAAACAATCAGGATAGACGGGTCGCTGTGTACATAGGTAGATGCCCTGTGACCAGTCGATCATCGTGGATGTCTAAGCTGTACCAGTAGAGCACTTCTGTAAACAGCCAGGCGGGGTGGCACAGGCCTGCAGTCCCGGCCCTCAGGAGGCGAAGGCAGGAGGATCGTCGTCAGGCCCAGCCCAGCCTGGACTACAGGCCCAGCCCCGTTGCAACGAAAGAGTAGAAGTGGGCCGGGGATAGCTCAGCAGGATAAGCGCTTACCTGGCAGCACAAGGGCCTGAGTTCAATCCCCGGCTCCGCCAAAAAGAAGAGAAAAAAGGTAGATGTTAGTGTTACATAGTGAGAATGGAGGAGACAGGAAAGGCACGCACCTTTCTGAACCTTCTGAACGTGTTAAATTGGACCATTTGTTACACATTTACACGAGAGTGTCAAATAGGCCGTTGTGTGTGGAGGTTTTGGAGCTCAGGCACACGCGGAGGGTTCACCTGGGAACCTGAGGTGTACAAAGCCAGATATGGTGGCACATGACTATAATCCCTTACGCAAAGGCTGAGGCAGGAGAATCTCAAGTTCTAGCCCAATGTGGACAATTTAGAGATTTAGTGAAATCTTGTATCAAAAAAAATAAAATAAAAAAATAAAGTGTTGGGTATGTACTCAGTGTGAAGGCCCTGGATTCTGTGTCCCCTGTGCCCCCGAGATGAGATTTGGGAAGGAGGCTCAGTCTGAGCTTTGGTGCCCAAGCGTGCGTGCGTAAGGAGTCTACAAGGGAGGCCTGGGGATTACCTAACGAGGCAGGAAGGAAACACTAGGAAATACCGGAAGGCAAGCAAGGAGAGTTTTGAGATGGAGTGGCTGAGCGTGGTCAGAATCAGACGGGAGGCCCTGCTGAAAGGATGCGGATACCAACCTGCCGGCCTGCCTGGCCCGCGTGCGTGGGCTCTGGTTACTTCTTCCTCGATGGTGACCCTCAGCCTAACTTCAGCTTGCCATTATTCGGATCTGCCCTAAGATGTGAGGCATATGGGGCTGGAGAGATGGCTCAGTGGTCTAAAGCACCTACTTAGAACAAGCTTGGCAAAGCACAGGGACCGCGGTTCGATCCCCAGCACCACATGCCAGCCAGCTCCGCCCCCTGGTGGGCTGAGCTGGCCACACACACACACACCACACACACACTCTCTCTCTCTCTCTCTCAAATAAAAAAAAAATTAAAAAAAAAAAAAAGATGTGAGGCATCTCCCAATCTGATCCAATCGCATCTCCTGTTCCTTATGCTGACTCACCCAGTATGACATTTATTGAATGCCTGCTGCATGCCGGGCCCCCAGGGATAGGTTAGTGAGGGAAGAGCCCAGGCCAGGTGCACAGGTGCCCTAAGGAATTCACCGTATATCACAGAGAAGCAAATAATTACCCCAGTTAAGACACAGCCATCAGCTCAGTGTCCTGCGGGGGGCCTATCGCAGCCTCCTTTCTTTAGGTGCTGCAGGGCGCGGGCTGCATGCACACCTCACACACCTTCACTGTGCCCCAGGGCCACTCTTGATAGACTTGGGTGGGCCAGGGAGAGAGCTCAGTAGTCAGCACTTGCCTGAAAAGCGCAAGGTCCTGAGTTCAATCCCCGGTACTGCAAAAAAGAAAAACTTGCTTGATAGACTTGGGGATGGGGTCAACACTTAATCTGCAACAAACTTACCTGGTGATCTCAGGCCGATTCTTTGGTTCCTTTGAGCCTGTTTCCTTTTTATTATATATTAGACTTTTTTTTTTTTTTTTTTTTTTTGGTGGAACCGGGGATTGAACTCAGGCCCTTGCCTTGCCAGGGAAGCACTTATTCCACTGAGCCATCTCCCCGGCCCCTACATATTAGATTTAAAAGGACCCCCAAACCATGACAGCCCTGCCCCAAGACGAGCTGAGCCAGCCACTGAGACCAGGCTGTAATTCCAGTGCTGGGGAGGCTGAAAACAGGATGAGTCAGAAGCATAGTGAGACCCTGTACCAAATACATTGAAAAATAAAAATAAAAACAAAATGACTCTCAAGCCTGATGTGGTGGTGCACGCCTGTAATCCTAGTACTCGGGAGGCTGAGACAAGAGCTCCATGAGTTCAGGGCCAGCCTGGGCTACATAGTGAGTTTAAACCCAGTCCAAACTGTACATAGTGAGACCCTGACTCAAAAAGAACGACCAAAGTAAAACACAATTGTTAGGTCCTCACAATTGGACCCCACTCAACCTGAAGAGAAAAACTACAGATCACCCCTCTGTTCAACCAGGAAGCCCCCCCCCCACCAGCCCCAGAGACTAAAACAAATCTGTGTATCAGGGTGGTTTCCCAGGCCTGGTGCTCAGGCTTGGGGGAAACCGCGTAAATGGATAGAATGTGAATCCGAAGAGCACTCCCCTCAGAGAGGCCCAGGCCCCCAGTGAGCCCGTCTGCCTCAGTGGGCCTTGCCCATCCCTTGTTAAACTGGCCTATAAAATATGTTCTTCAGCTTTGCGGTCAATGGCCTTCTCGCCCTTGACCAGGCTGCACCCAGCCTGGAGTAAAGATGTCGCTGTGTGCTTCACTCCTGCCTGTATCAGGGGTCTCCCTTGACCCTTGCTGTCCAGCCCGACAACAATATCCCCCAAGACTCCTGTTTGGGAAGTGACTGGGCAACGGGGCACCATATTCATCCTGTGAGTTTGCCTCAGTTCAACTGACTTGCTGCTGTGAGGTGGGGCTGGTCTGCAGCGCTGGGTTCTGACCCGGAAGGGTGTATTCTTCTCCCTTCTCTCCCGATTCCAGTTGCCAGCTCACCCCTTTCCGCCACACCTTTTCAAAGCCTTGGAGCCAGCTGGCCCTGGACTGAAATGTGACCCAAAATAAACTTCTCTTCCTTTAAATTGTGATCATCTGGGTATTCTGTCCCAGAGATAATAAAGTGATTAAAACACCTCTGTGGGAGCTGGTGAGATGGCTCAGCGGTCTAAAGCACCTACTTAAAAAAAAACAAACTTAGCAAAGCCCAGGGACCGCGGTTCAATCCCCCAGCACCACATGCCAGCCAGCCCGCCCCCTGGTGGGCTGAGCTGGCCACACACACACACAAATAAATAAATAAATAAATAAAACACCTCTGTGAAAGGGAAGGCTAAGGGACAGAGTAGGTAACAGTTGTTTTGTTTTATTCAACTTATTATATATGTCACCAAAAGATCACCATGAGGTCACAAAAAGTAGGCTTGCTTTAGTTCACAATAGAAGTCTATAAAACATGTGTTTAATCTCTACAGTTGGGACTGGGGAGACAGCTCAGCAGGCATAAATGCCTGCCTGGCAAGCACAAGGTCATGAGTTCAATCCCCCGTACCACACACAAAAAAAGGGATTTTGAAAAACATTTTATTTATTTATTTATTTTTGCAGACCTGGGGATTGAACTCAGGCCCTTGCACTTGTCAGGCAAGAGATTTACTCTACTGAGCCATCTCCCTGGCCCTAAAAAAGGAAATTTAATCTCTACAATTTACAATACTTGTTTAAAGTTAAAGTAGTTGAAAAAAAAAATAAATAAATAAAGTTAAAGTAGTTGGGCCCAGGAGGTGGCTCCGTGGAATAAGCGCTTCCCTGGCAAGCGCAAGGGCCTGAGTTCAATCCCCGGTTCTGCCAAAAAAAAAAAAAGTTAAAAGTAGTTAAATACTTGAAACTATCATTTAGTTTAGTAAATAATAAAATTTGTAAAAATTTGTTTTTTTTTAAATTTGTAAAAAAATGTAAATAATTCACACTTTAGAAATTTGTAAAATGTCACACACTGTTTTGCAATGCTGGGGAGTAAACTGTGGGCCTTTGCACTGAGCTACATCTCCCTTTTTTAGTTTTATTTTGAGACAATTCTTGCTGAGTTGCTCAGGCTGGTCTCAAACTTGTGCTCCTGTCTTAGTCTCCTGACTAGCTGGGATTACAGGCCTGCATCATTGTACCGAGCTGTAAATTAGAAATTCTTGGTTACTTTGTGTGAATGCTGAAAGACAGCTTGTTTGGCATAGCCTTTAGGACAGATAGCAGCTCCCTGTCCTTCTTCTCCCAGGTCCTAGCAGGAAGATTTTTGTGAGGGCCTGTGGCTAGATGGGTTCTGAACCATACGGAACCTGAGACTGGTTCTCCTGCTAAGACACTCAAATGACAGGCAATTTCTTGAAGATCTTTTTTTTTTCTTTTGCGACCGAGTCTTACTATACAGTTCAGGCTGGTCTTGAACTCACTTTGTTGCCCAGAATGGTCTCAAACTCTCCACAGTAATCCTCCTGCCTCAGCCTCTCAAGTGCTGGGATTATAGGTGTGTGCCACCATGACCAGCTCTCTTGATATCTAAAAGGCTGCCAATACATGAGGTAGGGGCTGTACAGCATTGATGGGGTGAAGGAACAAACAGCAGAGACAGCAGCCAGTGCATAGCCGTTGTGTTTTATTGTGTGTTTATTTTACAAAATATACAGAGGAGCCAAAAATGCTAAGCAGTCAACAGTGTTTGATTCAGCAGGGGCTCTGTGGGGACCCTTCCCCTCTGGGCTGCATGAACAAGCAGGTATGTTAGGGAGCAGCGTGACAGGGGTGCTGATGAAGCGGGAACTGGGTCTTAGGGTCCTGCTCTCCCGGCCTGCCAGGCAGCATCTCTGGGTGCCTGAAGAACTTCCTAGTAGGGAACTGAGGAAGCAGCGTGTGGGGTGAAGGTAGCCTTGGCTGATCAGAGACTGCCCGCATGTACCGACCGACGCTGTGCCTGACCCCCTCCTCCCACTCCTAAGGCATCCCCTGGGAGGGCTGGCAGGACTCGTGTTCAGGACCACCCCCCAGTCTCTGTGCCTCCAGGTCTAGAGGTCATGGCGAAGGACAGCTTGAGTCTTGACCATCAAAGCAGGGAGCAGGGCTCCTCCCACCCACCACCAGCCCCTGCCACAGCCCCCTCCACACAAAGGAGGGCAGGGAAGAAATTAGAGATGAGCCAGAAGCTGGATCCCAGGTTCTCCTGGGATACTGAGAAGGGCACGCAAAATTTGTGGACGCTTTTAAGGAGATGAGGCCTTCTGAAATGTTTAGAGAAACATTCTGATGGCCCCGGGGGGCAGACTGCGGAACTTTGGAGCTCCACTCAGCTTGCCTGAGCTTTCACCATCTGCCCAGGCCCATGTTCTCGAGCCCAGCCAACTTTAGGACTTAACCACCGGCTCAGACATTCTTGTCCCCCTACACAGGCTGGTCTGAAAAGATCAGCCAGTGCTGAGGACAGACAGTCACTCTCTGAAAAGCAGCCTTAGGGAAAATACTTAGGGGACCAGGGATGGGGGAAGCACCATAGCAGGAGACACTCCATCTGGCCTTGTGGTTTTCTAGAGTGGGGGTGGGAGGTGAGCAGCCACTGGGTTCCCACAGCAGGGGCTCCCTCCACACTGGGAGACAAGTAGTAAGGGGGAGAGGGCTGCTGGGACTTGGGCACACCCACCAGATGCACTTTGCCCACTCTCTGGCCCCTTCAGCTCCAGGGATCTGGATACTGAAGCCCAGGCTCTTGGATCCCTACAGCCCCGCAGGTAAGGCTTGGATGAGGACAGATCTAGGAAGAGAAGGGTGAGGTCTGCCTGGGTTAGGGACAGAGCACAGTCCCCTAAAACACATGGACCACCCCCGCCCTCTTCCTGGGGGGCTAGATGACGTTGTCAAAGAGCTGCATGGATCGCATGATGTTCTCGTCCTGCGGTCATCATTTAAGACAGCAAATCGGAGAAAAAGGGAGAAAAACAAAAAGCTTATAAGAGGCAGGAAGAATAATGAACCTGAGATTCAGACACTGAGGGGCAGGAAGGAGATGCCCAGAGAGTCCATGTTACCCTAGTCATGACAGGGTCTGGGTGGAAGTGAGTTAGGGAAGAGGTTCTCTGCCCAAGGGGGCTTTTCCTGAGATCCAGGCCTGGGCGCCAGACCAAGGAAATGTGGAGGGCAAGGCCTGTACCTTTTGGCAAGACTCAATGAATTCCTCAATGGTCACCACACCATCCTTGTTTCTGTCCATCTTCTGCAAGGGATGGCGGGAGAGAGGCAGGTAGAACTCAGGTGAGTCCTGTGTTGACTCCTGGCCTCCTTCCCTGTCCTCCAGTACCCTCCAGCCTACCCCATGCTAGGCACCTGGAAGAAGTTCTCCACATGTTCCCTCGGGGCCTCCTCCCGGAGTGCAGGGTAGGTATATTTGCCCATCATGTCATAGATGGACTTTATGATGTCAAGCATTTCCTGTTAGGCCGAGAGAAAAGATCCTCAGAGCAAAGCTGGTGGCCCGGGGCAGACCCTGGCCCTCTGCATCTCCCCACCCCCAGCTCCCCAGCTCGTCAGCTGCCCTGCACCTCCTTGGTGATGCAGCCATCCTTGTTGAGGTCATACAGGTTGAAGGCCCAGTTCAGCCTGTCATCTATTGATCCCCGAAGAATCACTGACAAACCAGCCACAAAGTCCTGGGAAGGAAACAGCCGGGACCTGTGTCTTCACAAACCCATTACTCAACCCTTTCTTTGGGTGTGAGCTGGACCACCATGGAATAGGATCCCCAGCCCAGCTCACCTCAAAACTCACTGAGCCATCGTGGTTGGTGTCAAAGGCATTGAAGAGAAAGGTGGCATAGGTGCTGGAATCTGCAGGAAGTGTGGGGAGAAGAACTGGTCTTCAGACCAGCACGGGGACCCTCAGCAACCCTACACTACCGACCGCTCCACTCAGCCCACAAGGGACAGCGGCTTACCTCCTTGAGGGAAGAACTGAGAGTAAATCTGCTTGAAATTCTCCTCATTTACGATGCCACTAGGGCATTCCTGGGAGGGCAGGACAGACTGAGAGCCATAGCAAAGTCACAGGGCCCAGAGAAAGGGGAA